>NC_087262.1:24922500-25222500 GCF_037042905.1 Lytechinus pictus
ACTGACTCATTTCTTAAGAGCCAATCAGATGCAAGGATTTCAGTAGCTTTTAACATTTGTCAGTGAAAAATCAGGGACTATCTGTGTCATGATATGCTTCCCAATATGATTACCCATGAATGCCCTCAAGAATTTTCCCTGGTCCTTTCCCCATCGGATATCCTGCTAACCAACGTATATCCTGCCCCGGTGTCTTGCCAATAAATTGTTGGACACCAACATCGTGGGCATGAAGGGAAACATTAGTGTTTGTAGGACACTCGATCAGAGTTAGTTCTTCATCAGATTTCAAGGGCAAGTTAGCATATATATGGAAAACATGGGTAATTGTCCCAGGCTTGTACTATAGCTGCACTTGTCCATAAATACATTTGATTCAAGTGTAATCAGATTTTCATTTTCTCCACCCAGGTAGGGTAAATGGATACCTGTTACGAAGCAATTCCTTGAATGCCGAAAGCACCTGATGAGGGTAGTCGTGCTAAAGCTGGGGGAATAGAGAGTGCAGTTCTTTTATAGAAACATGGTACTAGCGCTCTATGAATGTTGAATATTACTGTTTCTAACCTCTGTTCATTCCTGAGTATATTTACATGGAGTATAGAATGGAATTACAAATTATTTATGATGGGGTTTTGCAACCTACCAGGCTCATTCTGAAAAATTAGGGGCAACTCAGCTTTGCCCTATTATATATATTTTTTCACATCAACTGTTTTGTGATGATATTCTAAATGCAAATGTATGTAGTTGCAAATGCCCTGATTATCAAGAGGGAAACTAACTGAACAGTTCTAGCCCGTCACCTCAGTGCTATAATTGGTACATGTAGCTCCCGTAGGCTATCCAAATTTTCCAATATCCTCCCAACTGTTCCTTTTGAGAATGTTATACAAAACATTTAATAATGAGACTTCCTAACATGGCATCATGATGTGTGCATGCAAGCGATGGTCCTAATTTGTGAGAGTGTCTTCCCCTTAGTTTATTAATTGTCATGGGTTACTCTCCTATGTTGTGCTACCCCCCCCCAAATTTATGTGTAGGCACTACCAATTGCTAAGAGAAACATATTAAAAACACACTTATAAAATGGGAAATGTTGTAAAGGAGGAAAAATTGAAATGAAATTGATAGAGAAATCATATTTTCTTACTTTGCATCCAAGATGAATGATTTCCTTTTTCACTTGAGATTTACGATTTATTACTTCTTATGAAGATAAGAGCTGGTCTTGTTTAGATTGTTGAGGATTGTTCTCATGTGCTTTATTAACCTGTTGACTTCTCAATTGTGTGTTTCCCATTGGTTTTATAAAGGAACCACCTGGTTTCAGTAGACAATGGTTTAAACATGCAGTGTGTTACAGCATAATGCTGCAGCTTCCAAAGTATCAGAATTCCAATAATTCACTTGCCATACATGACGTTCATGTATCTATGCTCCCCATTCAATTAAAGGGGAAGTTCACCCTGCCAAAAAAATTATTGTAAAAAATAGCAGAAAAATAAATAAAAATTATTGGTGAAGGTTTGAGGAAAATCCATCAAAGAATAAAAAAATTATTATAGTTTTTATCACTTGATTTTTGACGTCACATGCGAGCAGCTTTCCTATATATCAACTGGTAAAATATCTTTGAAATGTCATTTTCTCAGAAATTTGAAAAATTGTTTTATGGTACCTTCAGCATATCAATACAAAAATCATTTCACACATGCTCCTAAACAGAAAATAAGTCATCAAGAACCATTAAAACAAATGAAATTTATGCATTTTATATTACATAATATATGGGGCAGCTGCTCGTTTCTGACGTCAAAAATCCAACACTTCAAATTCTAATAACTTTCTTAATATTTAATGGATTTTCCTCAAACCTTCACCAAAATATTTTTTGTCATTTTTTCTGCTATTTTTACAATGAACCTTTTGTCAAGGTGTACTTCCCCTTTAATGTCTATGACTCTTTTAAGATGGTTTCAATATTTTTACAACTCATAAAGCACTCCTGACAGGAATCATTATTGAATTCAAACACAAACAGGGTGGCTAAAGCAATCAAATACCGAGACAAACAAAAGCAAAATGAGCAGCATCGTTGTCCTCGGTCGAAACGGGGATAAAAATTCAACTTCGGGCAGGGAGCTGATGCAAATTTGATGATGCCGATGGATGCGTGAAATGTCAGATATCTCAAGTTTAGTTTAGTATTCTCTGTTGCTCTAGTATCTCTTCATGGGGGCATCCGTGAACCAGAGAAGGCTAACGATCAGGCTAAATAGTTCACGGATGAACGAAGGTAGGATAGACCGACTCTTCGTGCGTGCCTCTAAAGAATCGTTCAATCAACACTTCTTTTAACCCTATACACACATGTTTTTTAAAGGTGTTTAGTTAGTTTTTACCATAGTTGTGTTGAAGTGATTTTACATCAGTGGTAAGAAGGATTGTCTTTCAATGCAAATATGAAACATGGGTGAAAGGGGATAATAATAATAAGTCATATTTTACCCAGGGAAGCCACTTCAGTTCTAAAAACTGTTCTCCCAGCGGGCCCTGCTTAACATGATAATGATATTTTGCAGAGCCAGAGACAGTCAAACTCGATTGATTGCAAAACCATCTCAATTATGATCCTTTGATGAACATGCAATAAATATATGAAAATGACGAACCTTCTGGGTTCAAATATGCTCATTAGCACACATTCCAGTTTGACCTATATAGGCCTATACAGTACTCTAGGGTCAAACTGGGCAATGGATGAGCTTAGAATAATTAACTGGCGTGAATTAACGCTGGCCCATAGTGAGTGTCTCTTTTATTTTGTGGTTTGATTTGTGATTCTTGAATTAAGGAAATCTATTGAACATACCCTAACCCAACCATCGTATCGTATTTCCGCCCTGTATTTTCAAGATTGTTCAGTCTGCAATTACAGAATGCTTCCTTTACAAAAAGGCCCCCTAAATTTACTTCTTTAGACTTGATGAACCATGTATGTTTGAAATGTTCAATGCATTTCTTCTGATCAAACAACAGTGTTGTGATCCAGCCATGCATCTTGTGCTTGCTTCAAATGATTAAAAAAAATGAAGTCTGTGGTGTTTTGTACTCCCAAATCTCTAGCAATAATACTAACCACTGATGATTTGTATAAAGCACATAGTACAGTTCTTCAGTACTTGAAGCATTGTGTACAGAATGGGTTTTATAATTAATCTACAATATGGAAAATATAACACTTTATCTTACCAAGACACATTGTTAAGCTCCTTGATTGTAATGAGATAAAAAGCTTATACTCTTGCCCTTGTAATAAAAAAGAACTACCAAATACTTTCAGAGTTTCAGTTCATTTGTTATTATTGTGTTGTGTTAAAGTAACTGAAAAAATGATGGCTTGTCTAAAAGAGTAGCCTGCGATCATCGAATCACCTTATTTCATCCCGAAGTGTATTCTATTTACAGATTTGCAATTTTGATTTATAAATAATTGCATCGGGTAGCGGCAATTATACTTTATATGAAGCATCTTTTTATAGAAAAGTTGTGATTATATTTAGACAATTTTTAAATGCTTGGACAGATTACCTTGCATTGAACTTAGTTTTTTCTGGGATGGATAAAAATAGATGACTCTGGATAAAAGTAAGTCAATGAAAATTATTGAATCCCACCACACAAGTTTTTTGCCTTTCGGCTTGTTCTTATCAACGGAGTAGTTCACACCACAATTAAAAAAAAACCTATGAATTATTTTTTGTTCTACAACCTGATTATCGATCACAATGTCACTAATGTCAAATCGTGTCACAATGCTGAGGAGGGCTGCAGTTTGTAGCCAAAAATTTTGAGCTAATTGTTTGAGGTTTCTTTGTATGTTGAGAACAAAAGTTCAACTTTTCCTGAATTTTTGTATTGTTTATATGCTTGTGTTTTTTTTAGTTTCCTTTGTTTGTAGGGCATCATTGAATTATTTCAATAGGAAAGCCCTACCTGTATTCCTATTCCTTTTCTGCACAGTTAGGGCTTCAAGGTTTACTGCAATAAGTCTGATATGCTTATTAGACCCCTGTTACATCTGAAAGTTTCCTACCCGAGACCCGACCGAGTCCACTTGCAACCTTGACTGGATTATTGGTGGATTAGCTTCGCGAACGGACCGAGTCCGAAATGTGGTCTGTTTACATCACAGCATTCATTCCCTCCCCTATCGGTACGGTTTCGAGCGGTATCCGATTGCTGACACCAAAGGGCGCTCTCGATCTAGGCTCTGAATAATTTGCGCGCGCTAATTGAAGTTGTTTACATTTCGTTACACTCGTCGGCTGCTACACAGAAATGACAGGGTGGGACATGTGCCGATCATTTCCAGAGAGTCGAAATGACTCTTTACCTTTACCCGCGATTCTGGAAGAATGCTGATGATCCCAGTAGTCGTTGAAGATATGATCGACTTGAAAAGGATACGTTTAAAATGCTTCCTTCTTTCCACTCAAATCAAAGACTTTATCAATCACAATTCACATGTCGCATGCCGCAAAACATTCGAAGAACGACGGGGCTGGGGAGGGGATAGCGCGCGCTATGACGTAATTTGACAGCTGGTGAATGGACCGAGACAGGTTCGAAAGCTTGTGTGCGTTTACATCTACGAATCGGTGGACCCGGGCCGTCCCGATACCTACCCGAGACTACCTCTGGATGTGGTCTCGGGTAGGTTTGCTAAAAGGTGGCCCGAGGTAGGTTTGGGATGTTTACATCTGATTTCTTTCAGACCCGAGGTAGGCCCCGGGCCGGCCAGAGGTAGGGAATCTCTCAGATGTAACAGGGGTCTTAGTTCTATCTTCCATTTTCTGCAAGTCTACTTAGCATTTAAGCCCATTCACAGAGAAGAAACAACTTCTATTCTTCCATCTACGTGTATGTGACTGTTGAATTAGGGTCTGCAGTTAGAGACTAATGTGTGTACATCTTTTTGGGGGGTTTGTTGTTACCCGTATTTTTGTCTCTCAAATATTTGAATCCATACCACCCCCTCAGAATACACATGGGCCATTATCATAGAAGTAGGAGTTGAAGAACGAGTAGGAGAACGATGAGGGGGAGGACAAGAGGGGTAAGATCAAATTGGCCTGTGATTTATGAGATCTCCCTTACTCAGAAACTGTGTTAAATGGGCACTTAGTTTCCATGGCGATGTGATGTGAGAAGCAAATAAGGAGGAGGAGGATGAGGAGGAGGGATGCTGTGGTCCTAGGGGTATCTCTAGCTTGTTTGTTAGATGGTAGTTGATTCTGTCATTAAGCATCTCTGTGGAGGAATAAGAGGCTAACGGAGTGGTCTCTTGCTCGTCCAAGATGGGAGGCCCGTTTGCGGAGGAGGAGGATTGCTTCCAATGGACAATGATTACTCATTCTTTACCTCTATTTCCCCTTGCATTGGTCATCTTCTCTGTTGTATTAGTGGCATTCTATTCTTTTCTACGAAAAACAGCATTGGTTGATAAGGTCTTTCATCCCATGAGTGGGATATAAATGAATAAAAAACTGAAAATAAATTCATGGGTGCAAGTCTCTCAAAAGATTACCGTAGGTGTTTGGTCTATTCTTCATTGAGCGTCTATGAGGCGAGGGGTGGGGGGGGGGGGGGGGTTATAGGCTTCATTTTGAGAAAATATCCATCTGTTAAGGATGTAAAATGAAATTATATGAAATATACCATAACTTTACTTGATTATGAATAACATTTGTCAATTAACACCATATATTTGAAGGTCTTTGAAATACACAAGTAACAGCTAAAATTGTTAGATATATATAGAGTATTATTTCTATCAATAAGGAACCTAAAATGTCATCCAATCCCTATTTGATTAAAGCGACTTGGAGGAAGATGACTACATATAACTACCAATGATTTGTGGTTTGTTAGTATAAAAGAATGAGATATATAGGCCCTAAATGTTTCATTTGCCACCATTCTAGATGTTTAATAAATACGGCAGAGGAAGTTTCTCCAAGCCTTAGCTGCCAAAACAAATAATCGTCCTAAATGAAATCAATCACATATTGCTAAGGGTCAGAGCAGGGTCGAGAGGGTCTCTGTAACAAAGAAGCGCCCCCTGTTCGAGAAGGGAACCAATTGACGGAGCTCAGCGTCAAGTGTTCGTGAGAGGACATCGACAAGAGAAAAAGAGGTCTCTCGTTTGGTGATTGTGAACTTGTGTTATGAACCTGCTGTCAACTTGGTGGTGTCTTTCGACAACAATGTGTGCGTTTCCCTGTGTGTTTGTGTGTTGTGTATCCCTCGTTGCACTGCGCCGCCGGAGTTGGGGGGCAGTGCTTTATTTTCATCCTAATTTTTAAACAGTGAATGTGTGTGGATCACAGAATTGGGGCTGCCATTAGTCTGCTTCCTCAGACCCTTGTAGACCATTCCAATTCACTGTTCTTCTAAATCTCGGATAAAGCAATGATTTCAAGTTAATAATTTGTCCAATGAGGATATTGAGTGATATTACGTTGACGTGATTAAGTTTACGTCATTGGGAACGGTTTCTGCCAGGAATTTGAAAGGATTTTCCCCAGAAACAAACAGGATATGGTATGGTGGAAAAGGCATTGGATGCGATGTAGTTCTGGGTTGTTGGTCATAAGTGATTTGCATTCGAATGGGATAACTAGGATTTTATTGAGCGGATAAAAGACATTGACATCAGCATGAAGGTGAGTTGTGGTGTGGACTTATTTGAGAAAGAGGGAAAAGTGTGTGTGTGATAAAGAGAGAGAGAGAGAGAGAGAGGGGGGGGGGGGTGGGTATAAGGTAAGATAGTACAAGGATCATCAGACATATTAATTATGCAGGTGTGAGGGAGGAGTTGGGGTGGGGTGAATAAGAAAGAATGGAGTACTAGTAGTGAAGATGGGGAGAGAGAAAGAGAAATGGAGAGATGGAGAGAGAGGAGAGGTTGAGAGAAGGAGAGGGTTGTGGATTAGTGTGCGTGTGGGTGTGTGTGTGTGTGTAGTGTTTGATTGCCTTTCATTGAGCCACCACCGTCACACATAAACTCATCTGTCAGTATGTTACTGAATATTATGCGTGCAAGTTTTGGCTGGTCCTCCGTAGTAGTACGTGCGTCAATTCACGCGGTTTGTGAAATTCTTGGGGCTCTTTTTTTTTCTCTCTCTCTATTTTCCGTCCCCGTGTTTCCCTAATAGAATGGTTGTGTGTGCTAGCGTGTACATGGCCTGGGGTTGGTCGACTGACTGGACGAGTGATTATAGGTTGAGATTGGGTGCTGGCTGGCATCATCCATCCATTGGTTTCACTCTATTGATTCTTGTTATCCTATTCCCAGTGTATGAACCTGTATCAACCTCTATTACCTGCTATGCCCTATACATAATCTATCACGAGTGTTATTCTGCCGTGAATTGATGAATCGCATATGAGGCACATTTATTTTGTTTACAAATAAATTGACTTACATTTAAATATGATATTTCTCTAATTGAAAAAAATTAGAAATTTTGATTGCCTTCAGATTACCTGAGATTACATGAGCGGTATGTTCCTAAGAAAAATAACTATTTTGGTGCTAAACTATTATTACATGGAGATATGGATAGCTTAATGAGATATTGTTTGCACGTGGTTATGAAGCCATATGTATTTGGGGGTAAAAAAAGTGTTTTAATTAAGAAACTAGTAAAACAGAAATGGTATAAATATGTAAATTCAATATAGTTATCTCAGACACCCACAATGTAGGTGCCTATCGTGCCTGTAGTACTTTAAATGCTTTCATTATACTTCATTAAGCTAATAATAAGCCAAAACTGCAAATGTCACAATTTCCTATTTCACATTGAGTTTTTCTCTTTGCTTATGTACTTGACTTTTATTGGGGTGGACTTGACCTTTAGGCCGAATTTTCCAAAAATTTGTGGTTTTTCTCTTCATAGCACCTTTCCACTTCAATCAACTATCACAAAGATTGCATATTGTAATGTGTCCTCATTTTAAAGAAAATGTAATTCTTAGTAAGATTTTTTTTAAAGATGACATTTGAGTAATTTTGTGTATTGAAGCAAATTGATGAGTTGTAGTCCCTACCCTATATTACGTTGACATTACTTATTTGGCCATATGTTTAATGATTACAACTTATAATTTTCATAAATTCTATATTTGATTGTTTGTCTGATTTTGTTAAAATTTTCACCTATTTGTATCTTCTTGATTTTTAAAGTTTTGTTTTAAAACAACTTTCATCTGGGTTAGGTCCCCTTTAAATTGTATAGACGTTGATGATCAAACTCGCTATTCCTGTAACCAAGCAAAGCGCAACCACATCAACTAGCAAGTATGTAGAGAATGCAAGGCATCAAAACCTCAAGAGCTTGTAGCGTCCTAATAGTGCAAGGGGGTAACTGTCCAAGCCCGCCCCAATTCTTGGACTTTCTTTATCTTTCTCAGTTTTATTTCATCTTTCCTTTGTCCTGTCATTTCATTCCAGTTCTTCATTTGGAAAAGGAGATGCTTTCATCCTAGTGCATCATGGACCCACACTGCATTACACATATGATATCCCCATAGGCATAGAGAATAATTCACTTAGATGTAAATTCTTTACTTTTTTTTTTATTGTTGTTCGACCAATTCTATGAAAACTTTCACTTTTCTGTTTTAAAACAACTTTCCATTGGTTTTGAATGCGGATCATCCCTCATGAATTCAAATGAAGCACTTTGTACTTGTGTGAAACCTCTCATCTACGTGACTGCAATTTACATTCAAAGTCACTCATTCTTTCATAACCTTACTTTGATGAGAGCAATTATCTCCCTTACCTCAGGGATCTAACATCATCTTCTTTCGTAATGCAAACAAAATGATTAGAATGGAGAAGTCTATAAAATGATCAGATTCCTGATATTAGTTCTGATTGTAATATTTCTAATAATGATAGTGATGGTGTTAGTGGAGAAGGAGGTGGTGGTGGTGGTGGAAGTGTTACTGTCAATATTATGATTTTTATTTTCCCCCTTTTTCATTATTGATACAGCTATTACCTCTTAATTATCGTTGCTTCTTTTTATAATTATATTTTTGTGAGAAATGTGAGAAAACTGGTTATGTTATTTTCCCCAACCTCTCTTTCTCTCCCTTTCTTCAGAATTAATGAAACATCTAGATCCCATGATCATCCTTTCAACCTTCACCTCACCCCTCCTCCGCCCTTTCTACCACCTTTCTACCAGTAGTGGGCGGAGCTGTGGAGGTAGAGGATTTGAGCCACTGTTCTTTCAACCTGGGTGGTCCTGGTAGACTACCTCTAATTGGCCCCCTTCATGAGCCAAGATACAACAGTTACATGTCTTACGCTTGAACATTTCATAACCAGTATGTGGTATCGCCCCCCACCCTTTGATAGGCATTGCATTACCCCATCCTAACAAATGTACTTGACCAGAAGTCTGAACCTCACACATTAGGCTTGATGATGATTCTCAATTATTCATCTGTAGTTAAATCATATTCAAATAGCCAATGGAAAGAGACATCTCTTTGGAAATACAGAAATATTATTACACTTGTTTCTATTAGTAGATGTAGATGTTAATATGCACGCTGGGATGTAGATGTGTTGTAATACTGTTGTTCCAAGGTGTTGATTTAAAACAATGGGTACATAAAAATTAATTAAATTGGAATGAATTACTAAAACATACAGTTATGAAACCCCATATTGCCTTTGATTTTATTTGGACAATTCAAATACTAATCAATGATTGAGCCTCTTTTATTACATAACATCAAGCTCATAAAGTCTGAATTTTATTCAGAAATGTAAGTTGTCATTCTTCCTTAATCCAGGGAAATTTCGTATTCATGAAAATGAATCTTTATCTGAAACTCTGAGGTCATTGTGATGTTTAGTAGGTCATCTACATGTACATCTATATCAATACTGGTTTCACTCCAGGTGTAGAAATAGAATATGGGGGAAATATAGTAAATGTCTGCCTAATTTGTGAAATATTCACAAGTTTAGGTACTTTTGATGAGTTCATTGGCACTGCTTATAACCCCCACAGCAAAAGGATGCGTCTTTTCTCTTTCATTTCCTGGCTTGCAAACTGCCAGACATACAAAGACTAGAAAAATCATATTTTCTGTCAGAATGGGTGAAATCCCTGATGAGAACGGTTAAAAATTAGCTTGAGTTGATCCTGCAGGATGGAGATAGACTGTTCTTTTCCGAATCAAACTCACCGCAAAGTTTCACCGATAGAAGACCTGCCTCTCCCCCAATGCCTAAAATGGTTTTCCACTTGTACCCCTTTCTTGTTTCTGATGATCCTATTGTTACTTTATAATATTATGCAGGGTTAATCTGAAGTCTCTCTAGGCGGTGCTGCACCATCCCGAGTTTGCTCAATCTCGAGATTTTAGCCCGATCAGCCCTCTTCGCGATTAATCTCGAGATTCAAGAAACCCCGTCTGCACCATCCCACGAGGAGCTATATCTGCTCGAGCGAGGCAACAAGCCCGATATTCCAGGCATGCGCACTTTCGGATCTTGGAGTTTCAACGACCCGCGCTTTTGAATAACTTCCCGCGATATATATGCAAGCAATGAACTCCTTTCACTAGTACTTTCGCCGAATTCAACCGGTGTTATGCAACAATCCTTTCAGCTCAGCGAGTGAAGAAGTGATGTATTCTTCGTGAAATATGATGGCGGAGTAGGAGGCAACGACAGAGAGAGAGAGAGAGAGAGGGAGAAGGAGGAAAGAAATGCTATTTGCTCACATTTTGCGAAGGAATAAGACAACACTGCTGTCAGTGTTGTTATTGAATATGACCATCGTCGATGCGATGAGCGCCTCCCCCTTCGGTCTGGTCTCTCCCGGGGTCTCTCCCAAAATCCATTCACTGGTGGGGACACCATCGTTGCTTATGAACGCTATTCGCATGTATAAAGTTGACTTTCGCACGTGTTTATGTTTAGACCAAGAAGGAAGTGGAACGCGAATTGCATTATGGACTGACGTCATGAATAAATTACCCCGAGTCCAATCTCGAGTGCGTCTGCACCGACGAATTAGCGGGATAATTCGTAAAATAGCGCGCTATTTTGCAAATAAACCCGAGTTGACTTGGGATTGCAATCTCGAGATTAATCCTACGAACTAGCGCGATAATTGCGTCTGCACCGCCAACTATCTCGAGATTTTTCAGATCGGGATAATTTGCCGGATCAGAAATAGCGCGCTAATTTGAAACTTAGGGATGGTGCAGACGGCCCTTCTTACATTTATTTTGATCTCTGACTTTTGCAGATTTGGTAGGGCTTAAATTTCAAGTATGAAATTTTCTTTATGAATATATTTTGGGAAAAAGGATAAGAGGCTAAAATCAAGTAACTTCCTTATGACTCTTATAAATTTGCATTTATGATTTCCTTTCCCCAATATTATTCTGGATTTCTGTGATCTGAATTTTCTTAATCTGGGGTATATTTTCCTGTGTTTACCATAGCTGATAAGGGGGTAGAATGAACTCATGTGCACATATTACACATGATATGTGATATCTTTTTTTTGACAAATAAAAAATATACATTCAGGGGTAGTTTTGAAATCTTTTGGTTGCGCATGTGTACAGTGGTATAGTTGGGTGCCCCATCTCTCTTGTCCATCTCTCTCTATGTCTTTATTTTTCTCTCTAATTCTTTCTTTCTCTGTCTCACTCTCTCTGGTTCATTTTCAATTTATTCTGACCCCTCTCTCTCTCCCTCTTCCAATTTTTCATCTTGTCAGAGGAAATATCAGATCATGAATCATACATCGGCTACGGATGTGACATACATTCTTGGCTCTATTTTAAGTCTCGCATCTTTCTCCCTGTCCTCTGCTCTCTCTCTCTTCATCTCCTTCCTCTCCGTCTTGCATTCATTCTATCTCTCATTCTCATTTTCATTCTCTCTTCCTTTAATATTCAAATGTCTGAGCTAGCTATGTCTTTGTCTCTTCCATTCTGACTCTCTTTCTCCCAGACAGTCTTACCCAATCCTTCTCACACTGTTCCCTTCCTTACCCTTCCCGTATGTGTGTCTGCCCCCTATTCCGATCTATCCGCACCAAGTAAGAAATCCAGCCAAGAATTCCTACCCTGAACTTCCCTTGTACTCTCTAACCTTTTATTTTTCCCCAACAAGTTTTTTGGGCTGAGCGTGAAATGCCATAGTCTTCACACTCCTAAAGGGCACTTCCTTCGTAATGTATGCGACTCAGAGTCAATAGAAAAATAAAATAAATTTTGTTGGATAAAGAAAACCCGAGTGATGCTTTCTTTCCTCGCCAATGCCATTGCCGAGGTTGGCTCGTAGTGACCTTCGCAGGTTTACAACCCATCCATTGTCCCTCTTTGTTAGTGTTCCATATTATGCGTTAGGCAAATTATTGTCTTCAATGTTGCTCTCCGATCTAAAAGGTTTTGTGTGAAAACTGATATAAAATATGGTAAATATTTTATAAGGTATTCTCTTCTTGAATCAGTCGTTGGAAACCTTGGCCTGGATCTTCATGGGTGACAGAGCCGCAGGGTGGGTGTGTAGGGTTGATGAGAGTATGGTATTGTTTATGTTTAAAACTCATCCCTGATTGAAAACCAGTACCTATGTACACACTTTTGACAAGCAATCAAGGATGATATTGTCAGACAGTGAGGTGAAAAAATATGTGCCCTTTAACTTTCATGTGAAGTCAATGTTTTATTATACTTCTATGCATAGGGGATATGGCAATGGTTGTTATTGTCAAACAGTTTAACAAAGGCTATCAATTTGATGAAGTCATAAAATGGTTTGTTGATTGTCTGTTTCTTTATCTTCCTAGTGAGATTGATTCATTGTTGAGATGTTTACTTGATTCAACGTCACGTTCACATGAAGAACATTTTGTAAAGGTGCCTTGGCCATGTAGTCAGTGTTGATAGTTCAAGTTATAGGCCTGTATTCTGAAGTCGGGTTTAACTTAGACCACAGACTAACTCTGTGCGATAATTATAGGGAGCCAAAATCTAAAAAAAATCTGTTTAAATTTTATATTTGATATGTTCACTGTTTTGTTTCCATTTGATTTCACACTGAAGATAAGTACTTCAGTTATCATTCCCAGCAGTTATTAATGATTTGAGTGTCATGTGAGCTAATAAATTGAACATGTACTGATAGAGTTTTGTGCCCCAATTGGCTATCCATAGTTAAACCACAACTTTAAACCTGAGTTCAGAATAATGGCCGTAGGGTTCTATATTCAAATCCCAGTGAGTCTTTTCATTTGCTTTACAGGCTGTCACACATAGATATAACTGTTCAAATCCTGGCTCAAGTTGTTTCATCGATTTGTACAAAATTCATTGTTAAAAGCATTCCATAATTCTCTCATTCTTTTCATCATTAGCAATGGTAGTAATGTGCTCTGTTATTTCTAAAACAAGGCTTTGGTGTTTTGAAACTTGGTGTTATAATTATAAGTGAACCTTCCTTTAGCATTGATCTTTTTTTCTTCAGTCTTTCTTATGGGATGTAAAGCTGTATACCATAATTCTCATAGGTCTATATATCAAAGAAGTGGACATCTATATATTTACTGATTGTTGTGAGCAGACCCTTTGCATGATGTTTTAGTTTGTAAAGTTTCTGCTATTTCTAAATGTGTATTCAAAGCTGCTACTTGGTTAAAAGAAAAAGAAGAAGCAGGAGAAGAAAATCTGGATGGTTTTGACCTCTACAAGGTAGAGAAGTCCCCTACTGTGTGTTACGATGTCTGGCCCAGTAAGACTTCAATTTCTGAAGGTGGACCTAGGTCTTATTCCATCGGAGGTAGGAATGCTTCAGGTTGAGGTCCATGGAGTGTGTCTGAAGGTTTAGGGTTCAGTCCTCGCCATGGTAGGGGTGTTACAATCGTTGAGGAAGTAGTTGGAAATAGAAATCAATGCAATATGTTCAGGGTTGTATCCATCAAAGCGGAAGGGTACTGAGCCAGGATATTTCCAGGGAGTGGAAACTTTGCATGAATTGTCCTAATCAAGGGTTATGTGAGAAGGAGGTCACCTTGACTGCAGTGCAACCATGTTGCCCCCAACCTAAGGCCCCACCCCACCCCCAATGATATTCTCTGTTTACCATTTACCACTAGATTTCTTCACACCCCTCTCACTCCATTCTGCATACCTGACAGTGGACTGTACGGAACCTCAGTGTGCCTGATTTTCTCTTTCTGTCTCCCTCTCTCTTGTTCTTTTTCTCTCTTTTCTCTCTGCATTTTAAATGCTCTCTCCCCTATCTCTGGTTTTCACTTGTTTCCTGTCTCTACCCCCCCTCATCTGCCCCTCTTACACCTCTCGCCCTTCTCCCACTTGCCCCTCTCCCCCTCGCCCCTCCTGACCACTTATTCCTGTTCCCACACATAGCTTACCAATTGTTATCCCTAATTGGAGTTTAACTCCCTTCTGACCCCCACTTCTTGATACTTGTTTGACAGAAGTTCCTTTCACACCTGCTCAATCACAAAAAGTACCAGTTTTCTGATTACAAATTTTACCATGCTAAATATGCGATATTACAGTGTTAAAGGTTAGTAAGGCTTACTTGCAATATCTTTAAACGAAAATAGCTCCAAATCAGTTAGTACTTTTATTTCAATTACAAGGACGTTGAAGGGATATTGTTGAAGGCCTCATTAATTTTGAAATGTAAAATCAAATTGCAAGAACTTCTAATATGAGGCAAGAAGAATGTGCCATCTTTGAATGGGAACACTAATTTTTTTTCCGCTGGCTCAGAACTTCAAAGACTTAGTCCGGCTCAGGTAGGTTTAAATGCACGACATAAACTCTCCTTTAATTTGAGGCTATAACAAGTTTTTGTAATATTTTTTTGTGATCTAGCCGGTGTGAATATAGCCAGAGTTCACATCATGGTGTAATTTCAAGTTACATTCCTTCACACTTGAAAACTGAGAGAACCCTCCAAACCCCTCTTGTGCCTTTCACCCCTCCTCTGTGCAAAAAGTCTTTACAAAACAAGGCGGAGAAAAGAATGAGTAGATGAGGTAATATAGACTTGTTATTCAAGTTCAATTGTAATACGTGCCCCTTTGGGACCACTGCTACACTTACAAATTGAAATTGCTGTAAACTAGTTGTAGCAAACATTTCTCTGAATTCGATCTTGTTACTGATCATGATATTGAATTTGAACATTGTTTTAACAAGGAGTTGGCTAACCCATGATGAGTGATGCAATACTTTAATCCTCCAGCTATTAAATAGAACTCACCTAAATTCATTGGTTTATGTTGCATGGAGCCCAGGTGGGTGTTTCATAAAGCTGTTTGTAAGTTAAGAGCGACTTTAAGAACGACTGGTGATCCTTTCTTGTGGTAAATATGCACCATTCAATGTTCATTGGTGATGGCTTAGCGCGTAAGAAAGGTTCACCAGTCGTTCTTAAAGTCGCTTTTAACTTACGAACAGCTTTATGAAACACCCTCCAGAGGAGGCGTGTTGTGTTCCCATCCGGCCCCCCTGTTTTCTACCCCAAACACTTTCATTGAAAGTCACTACAACCAAGACTAATGGGTCACCAGTGGGCTGACCTTAAATGCACTTCAAAAATATTTGGGACTTCTTTCTTTCCTCTCTTCTAGTAGACTGTGATGTAGATTTGACCTGAATTTGAGGTCAGGGAAGCCAAGGACTCTCTCTCATGGTATTCTTCCCCTTTCAGAGTTTTTCCCCCATCTTTTCTCTAGCTTTCTCTCTGTTTCTATCTGTTTCTCTCTGTTTCTATCTGTTTCTCTCTGTTTCTTCCTCTTTCTCTCTGTTTCTCTCTCTTTCTCCCCGTTTCTTTCCTGTTCTCTCAGCTATTCTCATTTTCTTTGAGTTTGAAAAGAGGGATAAACCTTTTCCTCATTGTCCCAATTTTTTTTCTTTGGTAACCCTTGTCACCTTTTCTCACAATTTCTAGCTCTGCTAGTTTTTATCTGTGCAACTTTTATATGTAGGGCCTACAATGAATGACCCACCCCCCTATCACTCCATCCCTCCCTCTTCTCCCTTCCTTCTTTTTTCTCCTGTCTCTTACTGCCTTCTTTGCACTCGTAATTAATTTTATTTGTCTATGTGAGAAAATTATTTTTTTTTATATCATAATCTGTTTCCTAAATATAGTAAGTATTTTTTCTCACTTTGTTTCTTTATTTTCTTCATACCCGTATCATACTTTCTTTTCTTCCCATAATACTTTCTCTTTCCTTGTTTTTCCTAAACTTACAAATGCCTCCTTTACCTTGAACAAGGCAGTCTGATTTTCTAAATAAATATTCTGTTCTTGTCAGATTCATTGTAGGTGGTAGAGGTTGAAGGTCCTAACCTTCCTCTTCATTATTCCATGGACCTACTAGTAGATCAATGACTATTCATACCCAAAAAAAGTTGTACAACTCACAACCCACTCTCTCTATCTCCCCCTTCTGTTGTTACCCAGTTACGTATGAATTACTGTTGCCCCTCCACTCCACTCCACTCCCTACCCATCTTTGACCCTAATCCACCCCCTTTCATCTCCCCTAGTAACTTTGAGTACTGCTGCCCCTCCCTTACCCTACTCCAACCCCCTCCCCTGCCCCAGCCCCAGCCCCCCCTCCCCACCCCTCCTTGCCTCTGATCCACTTCTCCCTCTCATCGCCTTATGTTGGTCTGAGTACCGCTGCCCCTACCCTACCCTGCCTCAACCCCCTCCCCGCCCCTCTTTTTTTCAAATCCACCCCTGTCATCGCCCCCAAGTCTGTCTGGGAGTAGGAGTGTGGTTGACCCCTTGACAGCCTTGTCTAGTGTGTCCAGAAGAGACAAATAGATGGAATTTCTTAACTCTATCACATGTCTCTGTTATTGTCATACAATTTGTACCTGACTGCCCTACTAAAGAAAGGATCACAACCGTATGTGTGGACGAGTAGTAGCAGTTGTAGTCGTTCTCACTGTTTATTGCCTTCCAGCCGATCCTCAAGTTAAACATGATGCGCCTGATGTCACCTCCGTTCCTACTTTATGAACTGGTGTCATGAGCTCTGATAGGTAAGGTGAACTGGTTGAGTTTTTGATAAATGGAGGGAAGAGGGTAAGAGGTGTGTTTATTGTTTCTCAAGGGAGCAAGGAAATGGCAGTCTTGTGTAGTTTTTAAACAGATTACAACGTTTGGGATGGGTGTTGAAAGTGGATGAGCACCTGTACTCAGAATTGAGTCATTGATGAGTGTTTGGTGTTTAAGTGTTATTGCTTTTCAAGCTCAAGCAGGGAGCACCAGTCTCGTGTAGTTTTCATAAGGTAGACATCATTTGCGATGAGTGTTGAGAGTGCTTGAGCACCTGAGCTTAGAATTGAGTTTTTGGTGCTGAAGCAATACTCTTTAGGCGGTGCTGCACCAGCCCGAGTTTGCTTTATCTCAAGATTTTAGCCCGATCTGCCCTCTTCGCGATTAATCTCGAGATTCAAGAAACCCCGTCTCCACCATCGCAAGAAGAGCAATTTCCTGCTCGAGTGAGGCATCAATGCATTATTGTCTGACGCCGTGAATAAATAATCCCGAGTGCATCTGCACCTGCAAATTAGTGGGATAATTCGTAAAATAGTGCGCTTTTTTGCAAGTAATCCCAAGTTGACTTGGGATTGCAATCTCGAGATTAATCCTATGAACTTGCGCGATAATTCCGTCTCCATTACATATAATCTCGAGATTGTTCAGATCGGGATAATTTGCCGGATCAGAAATAGCGTGCTAATTTGAAAACTCGAGCTGGTGCAGACAGCCCTTTTCTCTAGCTCACAGGAGTCGGTGAAATCAAAGGTCTTATAGAATCATCTAGAGAATTGATAGTTTTCACACAAACGTGCATTGATTAATTGATTCTGTATCTTATTATGGAGGTGCATGCGTACATCTGATACTCAATGTTCAAATGATGGCGACTCAATATATTGCATGGCAATGTATTTTAGAATTCAAAAGATAGGGTCTACATTTACATTTCACCAGTTTCTTTAGATTTCTTAACGTTTATTTGTGTTAAAAGTATCAATATTCAATTTTAGAATGTAAATGAATTTGAATATTGATTCCCTATGATTACAAATCCAACATTAAATAAAAATGTTTGTAGCCCCAGGAAAGCAGGATATATTACTTTCAGTTTTGATTAGGTATATGTTTGCTATCCTTTACTCTAGCAATAAGTGAAAGTTGGTTTACATGTTAATGCTGCTTGATTTTCTGATTCGCTGTGAAACTCCCTTTTCAAAACTTCCCAGAAAGGTATTTTTATCTCCGATGCCTAACGAGTTGACACTTAGGCCTGCTTAATTATTTAATCAGTGCAGCTTAACACGTCTACCAATTGAAAGTACACATTTAAGAAGTAAATAGTGAATGGGATATTATTTGAAAAATTTGCCATGGGTCCCTCGGCATAAAAGTTATTATTTTGCCATTCAATACTATCTTTCATTGAATGCTCGAATTTGATTGGCTGATAAGCATTGTTCCCATGGTAGTTAATATTAGATAACAAATCTACTAAAATAGTATTTTGTCATACAACAGAGCCCTAGAGCCCATTTCATAAAACTTGTTATAATAACAAATTTGCCATACCAGTTTTAGGCTACTGAAATCATTTGATTTGACTGGCTGATTTTGAAGTTTTAATATAAATTTTGAGCATTTGTTATTATAACAAGTCTTTTATGAATCTTGACTCTGATATTGAAGAAGCAATGACTATTATATACTTAAAGTATATAACTGATGTTTCCTACTTGAAAAATTTGTGACACATTGACTGAAGACCGGTGCATTTATACCTCCACCCTACTATTCTACCATTGCCCCACCAATCAAATAGTCTACAGGAACAGATTCATATTGCCACTGATATCAACAAGCGAGTCTGGAAACAAAAGTCTAACACAAGTTCTTATCTACCCTATTTGCCATGCAACTTAATTTAATTTCATTCAGCCTTCTGTAGGCTTTGATTTCAGACTATTGAAGTACATTTCAACAAATGAATGATTGTAGAAGTGACCTTTCAAGTAGGACAAGGACCTGTTTTACCTCATAAAGAGTGTCAAAGCCTTGTTGCTTAGCAACAAAGGTTTTTGACCAAGGATGATGTCACATGACCAGGGGACAATGTCATCTGATCTTGAATTTAAAAAGTCAGTCCAGCATACTATGTTTGTTGTTGACGTTCAACCCCTAGTTGAAGATGGGAAGAAGAAAGACTGTACCAGAAAAAAAAGTTCTTAGCAAGATAATTTGACTCAACAATCCTTTAAAACTTTCTTCTTCAGATAATCTTACTAATTTATACCACGATTAAAACAAGATGATTTTTGTTTTGTTTAAATAAATGATGTAAAATATACCTACGTTGACTTAATTCCTATATTTAAAATAATGGTAGGCTTAGGCCAATACAAAAAAAATTCAATATGAATATTCCTTGATAAATGTATAATTCACTATCAGGCCTCTATGTTGGTATTATCACATTTAATGTGCAGTGGTTCATTCAGACCATAAACATTGTCAGAATGTATGTAAGACCTTGTTTGCTACGATGAATGCTGGGGGTGTGAACACAATGTGTTCTTGATCACTATTTCAATGTCTCTGTGACTTACTTTGAGAAAGAATTCTCCTGTGTATTCATTTCTCTATCATCACTTTCAGGTCCATTACTCTACTTTCTAACAGAAATTCCATAATTTTATTTTCAACTTCAACTTCATACAGCTAGTAAAATCACAAAGAAAAAACAAAACTTTCTTGCTGAATTAAAGATAAATTCCAGTTGTGGGAACGATCTCAAAATGACTTTTTACAGAATTTAATATAATGATCACCAAAGTGTCTGTTTGTATGAATAAAAAATATGTGCCAAAGGATTCTGGAAGAAATTGTGTAATTGCTGAGAAATAAGCAAAATAAGCACGGATTCGGTCACTTCCGTCGGGTCTTTCTTCCAGCAATAATAATACACTATCCCACGTGTGCCTATCTGTGTTGGCGATCTTCAGTGTGATCGTTTGTTAGCTAGATATTATGATTTCACAAAGTTCAGTTTATGTAACTGTACCAGATCTAGATCCACGATGATATATTAATACTTAACCTTGGTTTTACAGACTTTCTCACGAAATCAGTGTTTTACTGCAACTACTGTCATTTAGCTTTAAGTAATTAATGAGTGAATTCATATCTCGGTATTTGTCTATTACGGTCTTCAGTCTAGGCTATAGATGGAAATGGCAGGAAGCATCTAAACTTGTAGGTTGTGTTTAATGAATACTTATCTCACTTCTAAGAAACCATGAACAATTTGCTTAGCGATCAATATGATTAGCGATGGCTTTGATGTGAAACATGGTTTGCCATGAATGAATTTCTCAGAAAATGTTCAGGAAGATGCATTTAATAGTTTTCATAGACATAGAGAAATTACAGAGTAGACTTCCTCCCATGTAGCTTTACAATATGTATTGAATTCATTTTTCTGAAAAGTCGTTGAGATCAGTCTTAGCACTGATTTGTAACATTTTCCATTGAAAATTGTCATTCAAGAGAAAGGGAAATAGATTCTGTTACTAGGGGTAACATTTTCTTCTATTTGGCCATTCCATCTATAAAAAAAACAGTTGCCTGGCCAGGATACCCCCAAGGAGTGGAGATGGTGCACTCAATGTGTTGGATCAGTGATGGGTCCTTTGACCAGGGTGATAATAATGACAATTATCGTGCTAAGAAACAATGTATGGAGCGCTTTATAAATGTAATTATCATTATTATGGGCCTATTCAAATGATGGTAATAGCTGGATTTACATAGCATTTTTTTTCTCCAAATGATGCATAGCGTAAATATTATTATCATGACTTAAGCTCGAGCTGCCCCTTCTTTGGCAACTTAACAAGGGGCTCCTCTGCAAATATAGGGCTAATGATCCTTAGCCCCCATATATTTTCATTTCATTTGAATGATGATATAACAATATCTTCATCCGTGATACCACTCTCATCGCCTCACGACAACAATTATTGAATATGCATTACCTAGAAGAGCTTTGTCGTTGACTGGTTTTAGTTGATACTGACCTGGATAAGAATACAATGCATTGAGTTTGACCACTGCATTAGTGACAGTTCTCCCAGGGTAAGTGCTATTAGAAAGAATTCAATTCCTTAAGTGCTTTACGTAATGACGGGGGAAGGAGACGAAGATGGAACACCCTGACATATAACTAACGATGCTAGCCTCAGATATAACATAGCTCTAACCCCACCTCTACCTCCCCCTCTGTTGTTGTTGGTTTAGTTATATACCACAGTTATGTTGTGAATATTGACGCTGCCTTCCAAGATGATAGTCTTGTTTCCATTCCACAAGTGAAAGTTTGTGAGGGAGCATGCGGAGCAGGAGAGGGTAGTCTAGGAATTCAGACCCATTAGTGGGACTGATGAAATGACTATAGCATCATGGCTTCAATTCTTTTGAGGGTGATGGTTATCTGATTTTATAAATCTCAACTATTTGCTTTTACAGGATGAATGGTTGAAAATAAATTGAATCTCAGACGAATGGTCTTTCAGAATGTAGATCCCATCCCATTATTATCATTATCTACATCTATGATCCTTATTTTTCTCTCCTCTCTGTCCTTCCCCTTCCTCCCCCTTCCTCTCCCTTTCCTGACCTATCTCTCTTCCTTCTCCATTTCATTTATCTCTATACTTTACCCTTTAATTTCCCATTAAAAAATCAAAGACATTTTTGGCTAGCCAACATTTTGATTGGAAAGCATTTAGGCCATCAGAGTCTGGAGGCAAAGACTACACTGAGACAAGTTTCAGCCAGCAACAGAGAAGGGTCGAGAAGGGATCTTCAGAGATGCATTTAATCAAAGTGATTATGTCTTATGTTGAAGTCAAGTCAGTGTGGCACGCTGAAAAAGCACATATGGGACCATTAGGCGGAGCCACCTTGTAATGAGTCCATGCTATCTGTCAGTTCTGATTCCTGAGAACAAGTCCTCTATGACAAAGACTCTACTGACTATCTCGACCTGAAGTTCATCATTTCTACAATTGCATTTGTAGTTGTTTTTTTTTTGCAAGAATTTTGATCACTCTTGCAGCTTTCATCAATTGTTGATAATGATCTAATATGTCTTAATAATTTTCATTTTCACTACAAAGGGATTAAGTGTTTGTTATAGTATAAATATTCACTCTATTATCTACTTAATTGCACATGCATTTAGGGAGCAACAATTATTGTCTTATTGTGTTATTTTCATCTTGTTCAAAAGAGAGCATCTTGTATGAATAGACGATTTTGATTACTTTGTTGAAGGTGATAAGCTTAAGATACCAAGCTACAGCGAGTCGGCCTTCATTGTTCCAGTGCTCTCATCGTCTAGCCGCAGTGTGTGTGGGAAGGCGAGGCTATCATCTTAGAGACATCAATCCTCATTTTCCCTTCTTCAAAAGCTCTATGAAAGGACTACCCACTTCTCATTAGGATCTATTTCACCTCACCTCATCGAGATAATCATCTTTGCAGCAGGAAACTAAACTCTCAATTCCCCTGGCCAGCCATCATGCCTGAGTAGTTGTCATGTCTTGCTTTCATGTTAAGGAGGCATCGGTTTCATGCCGGAGAAATCAATCGCTACATCACACAAGTCATTGAATAAAAGGGAAATAGAAATGATGTATCGTCATGACGACTACACATTGAGTTGGAATGCATCACAGATGGGAGGGTCTTGGGGGACGGTAAACTAAATGCCATACATCATGGGCCTCATACTGAGCTACTGATCATGTCTTTATGTTCAAGTAACACTTGTATAATCCATTTTCCTCTTTCATCTCAGTGTTGCCTTTTAATAATGATTCAAAGGATTTTTATTTAATATCTTCTTGGATTGAAGATTATTTATGTTACAATAGCTTATGTTTAAAATATTTTGCAGAAAGGTTGATGTAAAACTATGTACTGTAATATATGTTTTAAAACCTTAAACTAAAAAGAAAGGGACCTTCATGTATGTCAATTAATTTGCAGAGGTTTTGATATCAAGGAGATGCAACTAAATAAGACGTTTTTCTTATTACCGATTGACTTAATTTTAATCACTTTCTCAGTGATTTTAGGGCTAAGATAAGAGATAATAAGAGAGTAAGGCGATGAAATAAAGGGGGAAATGGATAAAAACGTACTGATAGAAATGTGAATAAGGATTAGGGGGAATTCGTGTACAAAAAGAAAACATATAGGACGACACATTTTCAAAGGCATATCAATCATGAAGAGTCACTTATCCACCCAGTTATCACAATGGCACCATCTGTCATGTGTAAAGTGGGCCCTTTGAGATCATGATAGGACCAGAACAACCGTTTATGACATCCTACTAATGCCATCCCATGCGATTGTCGCCGCATGAACAGCATTCCAGATACCACGCACCCTACCGTGTCACGCTCCGGCTAGGATGCACGCTCGGGTCATCATGGTGTGCGTGTAATGCCACACGGCTTGTTTCATCAAATACACATCTCCCAATGATACTATTGATAGGTTAGTGTGTTGTGTTTGCTTGATGGACTTCTTGGTGCGTCATCTAACGTTTTGATTTTTTTTTAAAGAAGAAAATTTGTAGAATGAGGCTTATTTTATTTTACACTCCAAATTTCTCAAATTTTACTATCTATTTTAGGCCTATCATGGATAGTGACAATTGGTGTGGTTAGTGGCAAAATTTGATTTGATTTGATTATAATCTTAATTTACTTTAATTCACGTCTGTCCACAATCTAGGATATTTGGAGCATTGTAAATTTTACAATATGAGGTCTGTAAAATGAAGACTAAGATTGGGTAGTAGTACCCCCTATCAAACAGGTGATAACATCAGCTACTAGTAGCCCTGGTAGGGAATTCCCCCTAATCTACATACTACTCTATCTATGGATCTACCCAGATAAAGAAACAGGAACATTATTACATCTAACCTGATATAATTTTTTTTTTTTTTTGGGGGGGGGGGTGGGGGAAAAGTGGAAGGGGAATTATGGGGAATCAAATACAAGGAGTAGTTGGAAATTCTAGCTATTGGATCAGAAGCAATTATTTATATCTTATAAGTTGGCTAGAGTTTTTTTCCGAGAAAGGACTTTGCTCTTTCTTGGTCGTGTAGGTGTATATAGGTGAATCAGGAAATGCATACAATGTGTGTCATCCAATATCCAATTTTATATGTGTTTATAAAGTTCAGCTTGCAATGGTAGTGTTCTTAATTAATTATATCTAACGGCAATCAAAATTTCCACTTCTCAACACTACAGGGCCAGGCTCTTTTGTCTTGCTCAGACTGCTAGATTTAACTTGTTCAAAATTTGCAAGCATTTCCTTCCAACTAAAAGAATGCATCAAGAAAAAATTTGTGTAATTTTTTTGAAATTATCTCTGTGCAAAGATTTTGCAACAGACCATCCTGGTCAAAATGAGATTGATTTAAATAACCATGAATGCTTTGTTTTAGTATCATATCAATTTCATCTAAATCTTTATGATGACTTTTTTGTATAAAAAAGGCACGATTCCAACAAACTGTATGTCATTGCCAAGATAGATTTCCCTACTATCTTCCTCATAATCATAATGTTCTTGAACTCTCTACTCATGCCAGAATCAGGTTTCCTCCACAGGAACCAGTCTTCGATCTTGCTTTCCGCTTTGAGCCATAATATTTTTGCCCTTTTGTCTTCCGTATTAGCAGTGGGCGACTTAGAAAGGATCAATTCTTTTGTGTTCAGAGTTGTCTATTTTTCCATTTTACACTTATTCCAGTTTCATCCACTTTTGAAATCACCACAAACTGCTGTGTTTAGTGTATGTACTAATATACATATTTAGTTTTTGTATTAATTGTACCTATTAAATCATTTTGAGCTGTAACTTTATGGCAATTATTTCTTTCATGCTTTATAACATATATATATATTTTTTTGTTTTTCTTTTAAAAAAATTTTGAATTGGCTATTCAAAGAAATTCCTTGAATTTTTTTCCAGTGTATTCTTTACTTGATTGACATTTTATACAATCAAAAATAAGATATATCTGAACCTGCCAACTGAGAATCATTTTTCTCGATAATGTACAAATTAGCTAGATAACTAGATTTCTGTAGATAATAGAAATATATCATACTTTCTTATTCACATCCCCATTGTAAAGTAGGACGTACACAACAGCGAATATTCTTGTTACCATGAAAGTCATACATTTCTAAAGAGAAAAATAATCTAGTTTTATTTTTAGTTCAGAGTAAGAAGAATAGGAACCCTAGAGATATCACAGAAATGCAAATTGATTGTTACTTCAGCAGCTTTCATTTGTCAAATACTATTATCAGAATTGCCCTTAAGTCATAGAATTGCTTCTTTCATTTTAATCTTTTATAAAAATAAACTTTGTAGTACAATTCCTATTCAGTATTTCACTGAAAACAGAAGACAAGATTTTTCAAACATCCATTCCTTTTTTAGGCCTCTATCTAGGGGGCTGTGGTGTGTTTCCAATAAAATGATTGTGGTTTTAAAAGGAAAATGAGCCCCAAAATATCCAGGACAGCTTTATAAATAGAACTCAACTGTGATAAAGAACTGTGAATGATTTCTGTATTGTCTTTTCTTTGATCGTCTTGTTCATAAGCAAACCATCTTCTGCATATGATTAGTAAATTCGGAGCATTGTTCCATGATAGAGTGCTTTGCCTATTCCCAGGTCCTAATTTCAATTATATTCCTAGGCATATGACCATGAAAAAATATGTTTACTTGTCTTCTTTCAAACATTGGGTTATTGAAATTGAAAATTAAAAAAATGTCACATATCAACAGATATGAAAATTAAATGTTGTTGTCATATTAAAGCTACATAGTTCTGCACATTGACGTTGTTCTTTTGGTGATGTTTTCTGATAAGTCAAACCGATATGACATCATGACATCCATTAATCTATCACTTCCTTGTGTTAGAGAACTTGAACACAACTCAAGTCCAGATTCCTATTTGGTTATTTGATATTTTTGGAGTTTAGACCAACAATGGTGGTTGCGGTTTTACAGAGTATTTCTAACCAAATGTAGAATCAGAATACATGTTTAGTAATGGTAGCCGGCGGTTGGAGAAAGAAGAAGTGCTTGGGGTATGGTGATAGCAGAGTGCACAATGTCAGTTCTTTCAAGACCAATAATTATGAGTTGAGGATTTTTTTGTGGGGGGGGGGGGGGTAGGGGTGGGAGAGAGGTGTAAATTGGTTGCACTGTCAGTAATTCAAAAGAAGGAAAAATCATAGCTCTTTAATTTTTTTATTAATTTACATTTCCCAATTTATTCTGGGTGGTGTTGTAGATATAGAATGTCAGAAATAAGGAAGAAAGAAAATGTCTTCATTTTAAAATGAGTTTGTTTACCTTAAAGGTGGTGGAAGAATTTTTCTAATTCTAATTCCCATAGATATATATAAATGCAAATATGTCTTCTTCCAACTGTTTTGATTTGTGCAGTCAAAAATGAATAAAGGAATTCTTACCAGTACTTGCAGTATAATGCATGTTTAGAGTATTTGTCTGTACGAAGAAGACACATTGTATTTTAGTAAAACACCAAAAACCACCCCCCTCCCGGCCAAACAAATTCAGTTTTCAAAGCTTACACAAGAAATTATGTGGAGAAGATCTGTAGGCCATACACTTGTAGTCCCTTGTGCTGATATTATGATTTGATTATCAGTGTCGTTTATTACATACTCATAATGCAATGTTACATGATATAGACCTACTTGAACTAGACAAGAGAGATAGAGAGGGGGGGGGGGGTGGTAGATAATAGTTGTAGAATTGGAATGTTGGTTTGTCAAATACCAGTATGCCTTAGCTCCAGGGTTAGATTTGTAGATGAGAGTTGAGACGTTTCGTAAAGCGCTTCCTCCTGTTTGGATTCTAAGCCAGCAGATTTATGCTCTTCTCTCGTCACCGGAAACTTTGCTGCATACATGTTTCCAAGCAAGATAGGGTCAGGGCTAAGCTGCCAGCAGGATACCCCCCCCCCCTGTCGCCCCTTCCCTCACCACAAGCTTACCCCCTCCCCCATTCACCATGTTACCATGGTTTTGGTATTAGGCTCAGACATGCACACAGTTCCTGCTTTTAGTGAGTGACAGGAAATATCAACCTCAATTGGAATCTTTTACTTAATTATCAAAATGTATAGATTTTCTATTCCGCAACTGTATGAAACACAGTTTTATCATCTAAATGTTACATAGGTCTAGCCCCAGGCCTAATCTTTTTTTTATTTTAAGAGAAATAGGCCTATGTTGAATTTACATGACATAGATAGATGATGCCCTATACTTGTTTGTGTACCCCCACTCCACCCCTCTAGTGGCTTCCAAAACCTATTTTTCCCCATCCCAACTTCCCCTACCCTCCCATGAACCCCATCTACTGAACCCCTCCTCCACCCCATTCCTCTGCCCTCTTTTCCACAAACCTCCTACAATGAACCCCTCCACTTTCTTCTACTTCCCCTTCTCCAAGAACCCCCTCCCCTGCACCCTTCCTCCACTCCCCCCATCTCCAAGAACCCCCTCCCCTGCACCCTGCCTCCACTTCCCCCATCTCCAAGAAACCCCTCCCCTGCACCCTGCCTCCACTTCCCCCTTCTCCAAGAACCCCCTCCCCTGCACCCTGCCTCCACTTCCCCCTTCTCCAAGAACCCCCTCCCCTGCACCCCGCCTCCACTCAATTCCTATGCGCCCTTCTCTAAGAGCCCCCTCCCTTGCACCCTTCTTCCAACCCTTCCACCAACCTTTCCACTTCTCCCTCCCCTTCCATGACTCTCCCCTCTGGTCCTCGCCCCTATACCTTGCTGAGTGCCTACGTCATACCTGTGCAATCCTGAAGGAGATGGCTCAATCCTTTACACACCAAGGAATGCTCTACCATTTTCTTTCTGTTTATCCAAGCCTCTCTCTCACATTCCATCCTGGAGTCCCCCCAGGGGTAGTGATCTTGAACCCCAAGCAAGGAGCCAAGAAACACTCTACTCGGTTTTACTCCTTGCTTGGAAGGATAAAGACATCTTTATGAATCCTTGCTCCAATGTGTTACCTTTCCAGGTTTAAAACAGTTGTGTCTGCCTTTTGTTGGGGAAGGGTAGGATGGGGAGGGGTGGGGTGAGAAAGTTGCTTTAAGAACACTGAGAAGGGTTAATTCACACACTATTTAATTATATTTGACCTCTCCTCCCAAAGGTATCATAGACAGTAACTGTAGTATTGAAATAAAGAAACACTCAAGACAGGATTTGATCTACTCTTATTCTTCGTCTGGGTACCCTTTCATCAAACGTTTAGTAAAAACTAAGGCAGGATAGTTAAAAGCTACTGAAATTTTAGAATCTGGATGGCTTGTTGCAAATATGACATAGAAATTATATTTTGTATATTGATAACAGGCATTGTGAATAACCCTGTTGATACACTGATTCTGGTGGATTACATTTCACTAAAGTTTAGATCACTTGATAATAGTAATGCCTTAGTAAAAGGATCACCATTGGTAATTTAGTTATTATGTTCATGAGTACCTTGTTTATCATTTACTTTCATTACACGATTGCAGTCTTCTGCTATGAACCATGAATGTCATTAGATCTTTGCTGAGGTCCATTCACTCTTATGACCTTGTTTTCATTTATTAAAATGAAATCATAGACAATTACCCAACCCAAGCTTCCGCCCATAACACACCTGAGAATTACCCTAATTACAGTCCGATACAGTACTTGTTCTCGTTCCGTAGCCACTGACAGCATTCCTCAAATAAAGCAAGGCTGATGCAGAATCATTAATTGTTATTGTCTAGTGAGATTGGAGTATGTTGCCATGGACACGTATCCTTCAAAAGCAAATGAGATGGAGCGTAGCGTAATTGAAGACCTCTGCCTTAAAACAAAGCAGAGGAAATCTAAATGTGGAAGCATGATAGGCGGCATTGGAAGGCAAACCCGGCATCCGCATCATCTCGGGTGAGGTTTCCTAAGTAGATGAGGAGGAGGTTGGAGGGTGATTTCTCAGAGCAGATGATTTTGAACAACAATTTTTTTTTGATATTTATTTCCTCCCCTGATCTTCAACGTCACAACTTTCTCTTGTTTGAAGCAAGCAGTGATTAAAAGTGATTGTTTCTATAAATTCTGTCGAGTTCACTGTTGGTACTATCGTCCTCTTGAATATATTTGTTCTTCTGTAGTCTTTACGATTCATCTCCTTTCAAAGTTAAGGTAGCAATTTCGTTTGGACACTTGTTGGAATGCTTCCCAGGGAGTGGAGAAAGTGCATACATTCTGTGCAGGCAATCCAAGATCCAATGGCGGGGGTAGTATATCTATCAAGCGCTTATAGATGTTGTTTTGATGTATTGAGTGCTGTATAAAAGCACAACATCATCAACATCACCAACAGCATCGTCATCATCGTTATCATTAATCATTATTGTTATAATAAGTTTGATGTCTTTTCTTGTTTCTTGACAGCTCAACTTTCGTCTTGGTGTGAAGATCTTGGGAGGCTCCTGCTCCTGAGACATCAGAAGACCAGAGAGGAAGGAGACTCGTCATCGTCTGGTCTGACCAAGACAAACTCTGATTCGATGCACCAACAGATGCAGAAGAGTCTGCCTCCAGTGCCACACAGGTAGGTCTCCACCACCCATCAGGTCCATGATCCCGTTTTGTAAAGACTTACAACTATGGTGACTAGGCCTGAGTCACAAGGGCTGCTGCACCATCCCGAGTTTTCAAATTAGCACGCTATTTCTGATCCGGCAAATTATCCTGATCTGAACAATCTCGAGATTATTTGTAATGGAGACGCAATTATCGCACTAGTTCGTAGGATTAATCTCGAGATTGCGATCCCATGTCAACTTGGGATTATTCGCAAAATAGCGCGCTATTTTGCGAATTATCGCGCTAATTCGCAGGTGCAGACGCACTCGGGATTATTTATTCACGGCGTCAGACCATAATGCATCGATGCCTCGCTCGAGCAGGAATCGCTCTTCTTGCGATGGTGGAGACGGGGTGTCTTGAATCTCGAAATTAATCGCGAAGAGGGCCGATCAGGCTAAAATCGCGAGATTGAACAAACTCGGGATGGTGCAGCACCGCCTAAAGTGGTTACACAGACACTCTCACAACAAAGAAAAGTTCACAGACACTCTCACAACCTGCGTAGTTCTCATTATAATTTGCTCCTTCACATCCCCACTCATAATACAAAGATAACTTTGGGAGATCGTGCTTTTGCCTGTGCAGCCCCAAAATTATGGAATGGTTTGCCGTATGTAATAAGATCCTGTCCATCAGTAGAAACGTTCAAACTTAAACTAAAAACCTATCTGTTCAAATAATACCATACATTTCTTTACCCCCTTTTAAAAATTTATTCTTAAGCATTTCACTAGCTCTTAATTGCAGCGCAGTAGAATATATGCTCGTAGTTTCTGCGCTATATAAATCAGTATATATTATATATATTGGTCTACTGGTGACTGACCGATGCTGCTGATCACGGGTGCAATTTCTTCCAGATCAGTGTACCGCTAAAATTTAAAAAATGCATTAGAAATTTAGTGTCGCCAAAGACTATGAATATCGACCAATTTCTTAAATTCAGCTGCTTTATTTCAGCGGTCTGATGGTCTCAACCAAAAACATCACCAGTAGTCACTGAAAAAAAGAAATAAAATGTAATGACTTAACCCTAATGGAAACTTTGCCATTCTGGTAACTTCTGTGGGAACAGGGCCTTCAACTACAGCCAATAAAAATCAAGGTTTCCAAGGTAGATACAATATAGGCAAAGTGAGCATAGTTGTAAGTCAACATAACAGGATCCAGAACTTTGTCTAGTTATTGTATTTTTGTGATTTTGATAAGTCTCAACGAATGCCATCTCCAAGGCACCTTATAAACATCCCTCTCTGAACACTTTGAGACAGTATCTATCGTAATTCAAACTTACCTCCACGCTTGTTACCTACAGGATTTATCTGTCCCTTATGTAACTTTCTGGTTGTTTTCAAAGACAATGATCTTCTATAATGGATTAACTAAAACTTGAAATCGATTTAAAAAATGTTATATTCTTTTTTCCAGCTCGTTAAAAAGGGTTGTATTTCTCAAAATAATTTTGAATAAATTTGGCTTCTTGAAAAGAAACTCTAGCTGTCTCTAGGTGGTCTCTCTTCCATCTCTTTATTTACCTTATGGCTGCCTATCTCTGTCGTCTCTTTCCTTTCTTCATGTCTATCCCATCTCTTTCGCTTTTCTCCATCTCCATTTTCCCTCCCCAGGTGTGGTAGTTTGGTGAGATATTCATCATTTTAATGACCCCTTTTTAATCTTTGGAAATAGTCTAGGATGCTCATCTGTGAAGTTACTCACATCTCTCCCGCGCTTGGTGCCACCGTGACATCTTCCAAATGTCATGGTTATCAACAGTCAAATGTCATCTTTGAAATTGGTTCATTCCTTGCATAGAATACTTGAAGAAAAGGAGAGCTGGTGGATAGGTGATGGGAAAATATGAAGTTATATCACACCAAAATGCTCCTTTTCCTCTTTTTTTTCTTGGGGGGGGGGGGGCATGGTATTTGGTAGAAGATCGAAATCATTTTAATGGGTAGGACAGTTCATTTTGCTGCATATGAATGTTTGTTGAATAAAGCAGATTTTATATAATTTTATTCACATAAATGCAGGGAAATCAAAGGTGTCAAATTAAGAGATGTGCTTAACATTCTTGATTGATATTAACCTTTTGTACGTGGTTTATCATACATGTAGAATGGCTAAACCAGAAAGCTCAATCGGACAAATTATTGTATCTTGTGTGTAATCAGGCTCTGTTGTGGTAGTGATGAAAATATGAATTCAAATGAGCCCAATAGACCAGTCGTCTAATGTTTGCATAAATGAAAAAGCAAAAAATAATGTGTCATATGATTTTGCCAGAAAACAGGTTAATTGCTTGGTAGTTAGCGAAATAAATATGGCATTCTCTGTAGCTGTGTGTATTTTTTTTACTCAAAGGCCCGTATTCTGAAGTCAGGTTTAACTTAGACCATGGTCTAACTCTGTGCTAAAATTATGGGAAGCCAAAAGTTTCAAAATATTTAGTAAGTTGTATGTTTCTTATGTTTACTGTGCTCTTCCTGATTCATCGATGGTGAAGACAATCATCTTTTTATACTTCCTAGACAATTATGAATGATTTGAGAGCCAAATGAGCTGAAATATGATATCTCTACTGTTAGTGATTTATGTAACAATTGGCTATCCATACTTACACCACAACTTTAAACCTGAGTTTAAGTTAAACCCTACTTCAGAATACGGGCCATCAAGTTTTAACAGGGCCCTGTAACATAGAGCTTAACAATTGATCATGGAGCTGATTATTACAATTGATCATACACAATAATCAATGCAATCAATCGTAGCATTGAGCTATATAATCAATCATTAACCTTTATGCTACTGGGCCCAAGTCACTGAGCCACTATCAAGACACCTACAATGTGTGTCATCCAGTGTCCCTCCCTCTCACCAACCAACCAACCAACCAACACTCAAACATCTGACAATTTGATTTTCGGTCATCGTCAGTCGGGATAGATGAACGTCCTTTCTAGCCTATATTGATTCGCTCTCTGTGTCGTGAGGTCCCTATCCATGCACTCTTGGCTCATCTGGTAAACTTGTTATCCATTATCATAATCAAGAAGAATGCTATTATTTTTCCCCATCTCGATGGATGGGGTAGGTCTTTTATGCTGGGAGTGTTCAGGGTGTTTTATCAATTGACATCACTAACAGTATCCTCCTTGCTTTTATGAACTACTGAACCAAACCTCCTATGAACTTGGAAGAAAGAATATTAATTTTCACCATTCCAAATTTGTGTTTGTGATTTTCTTATTCTGGTAAATTGAAAGACAAAATAAATATGATGAGTGCAGTTTCTGTGAGGGTTCCATTTCATAAAAGTTACTATTATTATAACTATCATTCAATGGTACTTTCACAGAATCCTTACTTTTGAGTAGCATTATTACATGGATGGTAAAAAAATAGCAACTTTTATGCAACGGGTCCAAAAATATATATTTTTGGAGGAAAATCATCCCTATTCTGTAAGATAGACAGGAAATGTAATACTATAGATGGACAGAATAAAAAGGAATGATATTGTGAATAGATTAAGCTGGTAAAACATTCGTAGCAATAATAAAGCAGTACGTATTATATAGAAAATTTAAGGAAAATGTGACATAATCAGGAACAGTATTAAAACAAAAAGGAGACGAGCCTGTAGTGAAGCTAGCTTTGTAGTGACTTCCTCTGATTCAATTGAAATTCAATTTCTGAATGCATCAAATAGGTTGCAACTGAAGCTCAAAACTATATCCTAGGTTCCTGTGTAATGAAATCCCAGCCTTTCGGCAATACATCATGACGCGCGAAAGACCAAAAACCCAATCCAATTGTCCATATAATGGTGTGGGGGGGGGGGGGGTAAAGTCAGAAGTGTGCAAAGACGTTTTTTCCCGTCCTGAAGAAGAGGAAATATATTGTAACTTAGCAACAAGGAGTAACAAGCTGCGACAGGTTACGTCACAAAATTAATGCTTGAAAGAAGAAAAAAAATGCAACTGAACTCTGTTTTTCTTTTGTGGATTTTTACGAAACCGTGTTCGACGGGTCTCTCTCACTAATCTTCTGTTCTTGCTGTTAGGGTGAACCTTCCCTTTAATATATATTGTACCTGTTAATGGCATGAATAGCATGAATGAAAGACTTCCTTACTATCCAATTCAGCAGTCTATGTCATGTTTGCTCACAAAACAAACCAATTTTATTGTAAACCTATACAGGTCTATCCACTCATGCAGTGAACAGTCAAACTATATGAAATTACCAAACGTTGCAAAGAAGTAAATTGTCTAATATTCAAGATGGTTCACTTGTTATAGTGTAAAAGATTTGATTCATTATTGTATTTCAGCAGGGTAGCTTCATCAGTAATTGAAATACTGTATTACATCGGGGGCCTGCATAACATATTAAGATTGGGGTAACAATGTGAGATAAATGATGAATATGTCATTTTTGAAATACATCGTTTCAAATTTATTCATTATCACTGCAAATTCTATGGTATTTTCACATTGTTTTATCTATGAAGGATGTCATCTATGATATATGTGGGTCATCGCAGTCTAGTGGTTCTGACTCTCGTCTTTTGAGCATAGGGTCGTGGGTTTGAATCCTAGCCATGGCGTTATTTTCTTTCAGCAAGAAATTCATCCACATTATACTGCACTCACCTAGGTTAGTTGAATGGTTGGTTATCCGGCAGCATTAATTCTTTGAATGCACTTATTGCTTATGAAAAAGTAAAAGCTTGAGGCAAAAAACCAGTATATAAATCTAGTTTATTCTTTATTTTTTTAATGTCAGGACATTTAAGAAGCAAGTTTTTGCAGTCCATGATTAAATTATTCGTAACATGAAAAAAAGTTCCCAATGTTTATTTCCATCTTGCCCTGGACTTTCTTTATCTTAAAGTGGATATTTTTCCCCAATTTTTTTTTCAGCGATTCTGCATGGCAGGGCCAGCCTCAGCAGCCTTCCCAGCAGTCTTTGAGTGTCGTCACCACAGTCTGGGGGGTGACGCAAACAAGCGACGCAAATAGCATGATTAACAACTCATATAGAGGTACGTAGAAGCAGTAGAAGTAGTAGATAAGTAATGATAATGCACGTAGATGATGATGGGAGGAGGTATATGATATGAACTTGCAACACCAAATATCTTCAAATCAATTTCATATAGTCGAAGAAATAAAAAAAATGAATATATGAAATAGAAGATATGAACAAATATTTTGTAAACTGATCATACTTTTAGAATCTTAGGGGCCTTTTCATAAAGCTGTTTGTAGGTTATGCATGACTGGTAACCCTTTCTGGTGCCAAATTATTTCTGCGTAGCTGAGTTAGCACCCAAGAACATGTTCCAGTCATGTGTCAATTAGAAGCAGCCTTTTGAATCACCATCCAAAGTAATTTGTTGATTAATCCTTTTAATTTATTTCCATTCATTTTTCTTCTTATTTTCTTACCCCTTCCAGGTCAGGGGGGTAATATGAATGCCCAATACAACGGTCAACAGCACCCGTTCTCAGCAGCAGCAGTAGGGCAGAGCAAGCCTTATAACATGCAAGGGATGCCAGGCTACAGAGGGCAAGGGGGCCCTTATAGGGGCCAAAACAGGTATTTTCACTCATTAGTCCTACTAAAAAAAAATCCACTTTATTTGTATGAAAAGTGCATTATAGGTATGACTGAAAGAAAAAATACGGCCATAAGGTTTAATGAACCTATATAGATGTAGGTAGTCATTTTACAGACAACAAGTTAATAATCATCTTTGAAAGTTGAAGTAACTTTACTTCTAGGTATGAAGCATTTTGATATTTGATATTTGAGCAATTTATTGCTGGTTTCTAGTTTAAAATATTAGATTTATGAATATCAAATATATATTATGTGGTCAAATCCTATGTCAATTACTGTTTAGGATTGGTAATATTGACTTTGTATTCAATTTCTGTGAATTCCCCCCTAGAAACCCAACACATCAATATTCCCTTAATTTTACCAAAGGAATCTCTATAAATAGTTTGAATTACAATTAGGGAAGTATCCAGTGACAATATTTAGAAAATATCAAAAGGGAAATGTACCTGCAAAGAGTTTGGATTTTTTATGGGAAGATGTGTTTACTGCTTATTGATGAATTGAAAGTAAGTTGGTACAGTCATTTTCCTGGTATTGCTCTCTTTCTATGCCATTCATCACTCAGCAGAAAATGTTTAGTTTCATAACATACCATTTCAAGTCAAATAAGAGGCATTGGTTTCAATAGGCAGTCAGTTGAGATACAGGCATTCGCAGTGATCTGTCATTGTCCAGTCAGTGTAGTGACGTGCTATTGGTCATCCAGTCCAATGATAATGTGGTATAGAACCTTGGAGTAAAAAATTGCTTCATAATTTGCTTCACTTGATATACATTTCGGCCCCTCAACCGTGATAACATTTTAAAAGAGACTATTTGAGCAATAAAAGTCTGGAGTTGAAGTTCATTGATAAAATAGATTTTCCTTCAAGAGCTCCTTTAACTGGTCCACGGATGTAGCAGTCTTCAGTACGTAAGGTTGGTAGATTGTTCATCAGCTTAGTAGCAACAACATTAAAAGAAATGTCACAAGCTTGTATCTTGGAAAGATGCTGAACCCAGTAGCATCTATCTGTCATTCTACATTCAGTCAAGGTACTGTACAAGTAATCTGTTCACTTGTTAATGTGTCTATCACTATCTTGCAGCATGCAACCTGGTATGGGAGGACCTGGGTACCCTAACCCGCCCCACAACGTCCCCCCTCACATGGGACCAGGAGGGGGAGCACCACACCCTGGTCCCCAGAAGCAGGCAGCACCAGGACAGTTCCCGCAGCCAGCGGCCGCTGCAGCAGCAGCAGTGATGGCGGCAGCAGCAGCGACGGTCAACGCGGGTGCAACGGCAACAGCCACAGCGACGGCTACTGCAACGGTTTGTCTCAAAGAAGAGGACCAGCAACAGATGGGAGACTATGGAATGGTAAGATTGTAGTGATAACAGTAATGATTGTATCATAAATGTACCTTTCTTGAGGAATTCATGCCATGCACCAAGGCTTGGAAACACAAAGGTTTGCGATTGATCGCTAAACAGCATTGGCCAATCAAGATTATTGTTACATGAACATTTCGTTCAAAACACTGACCAGGAACCAATCAGTGTTGGTCTTTCATTGCAGACATTTGTGTTACATTACTCCTAAAGATACCACCGTACAGGCTCCGATGCTTTCTAGGAAATTGATAGAAGAACAGGTTCAAGAAGTATTTGCCTTGCTGCTAATCTGATTTTTTCCCTTATCAGGATGTGATCCCAGAATATGAGACAAGAATCCGGATCACTTTCCAGCATTACAACAAGTATGTTACTTGTACTTGAATGAGAACATGATCCTGGGGGCCATTTTATAAAGCTGGTGATCCTATCTTGTGGTAAATGATACTTACCATTAAATGTTAATTGGTGATTATTTAGCGTGTAAGAAAGGTTCACCAGTCGTTCTTAAAGTCGCTCTTAACTTACGAACAGCTTTATGAAACAACCATATGAGCCTGTGACTATTTACACTTACCAAAATCAGAGCTTTGAGATAAAAGTTTTGAGCGACAAGATATCTAATGAAGTTACGTTTTCACTTTCTCCTTTGCCCTGTAATAGAGTGGACAGCAGCAACAGCAACAGGGAATGTACAATGACCAGTACTACCTTGGGGCACCTCCAGTTAGTCCCATTCAACATCAACATCATCGTCATAATCAACAGATGATGCATCCGGAGGTACTCAACTCAAAATCCCCCCCCCCTGTTTGCTGTTACTATCAATCTCTGTCTCTTTCTATCTATCTATTGACAAATCTATCTATCAATTGATCTGTACGTCTGTCTGTGTATTGATTGATATATCTCTCTATCAATCCATCCATCTGTCTTTTTCTCTTTTTCTGTATATCTTTCTATCAATCATTCCATCTAATAATCTATCAAAATCAGAGCTTTGAGACAAAAGTTTGGTGTAACATTTTCGTGATATCTAATGAAATACCCTTTTCATTTTCTCCTTTAACTTTTATAGAGTGGACAGCAGCAACAGCAGCAGCAACAGGGAATGTATAATAACCAGTACTACCATGGGGCTCCTCCAGCTAGTCCCAATCAACATCATCATCCACAGATGATGCATTCGGAGGTACCCATCTCAAAATCACCTGTTACTGTCTATCTATAAATATACCTGTATCTGTCTGTCTGTGGATCTATCAATCAGTCAATAGATCATCTGTCTGTCTATCTATAAATATACCTGTATCTGTCTGTCTGTCTATCCGTCTATCTATTCACCTTTCTTCATATTATCCATCCATTCGTTTATCTATCTAATAGTATCTGTCTGTCAGTCATTTGTACTATCCTTGCACCTATCTATGTGCATATCTACCAATCTTTCCATTTGTGAATCGTTCATTCCTTAAAGAATAATATGTCCATCTTTCCATCTATTAGTCCTATGATTCTCTACCGTGCGGTTTCCTTCTTTCCATCCTCCTCATCTTCAGCCTATTATTCTCTCCATCTCTCACCTTCCTCCAATCCCCCTCTCTCTCTTTCTCTTGCTTTCTCTCTCTCTTCTCTCATTTGTTTGACTGCCTGTAATCACTTGTATACACCCGTTACATTATGCAATCAACACCATTCAGACCAACATACCAAGACAGGTGTATAAGAAGTTCACTCACACAATTCTTTTCCTTTCTTTCCAGTCGTTAATGGATTCTTCTTAGGCTAACAGGGTTTCATCTCATTAAAGGTCAAGTCCACCCCAGAAAATTGTTGACCTGAATCGATAGATAAAAATCAAACAAACATAACGCTGCAAATTTCATCGAAATCGGATGTAAAATAAGAAAGTTATGACATTTAAGTTTCGCTTATTTTGCACAAAACAGTTAAATGCACATCTCAGCGATATGCAAATAAGAGAGTCGGTGATGTCCATCACTCACTATTTCTTTTGTTTTTTATTGTTTGAATAATACCATATTTCAATTTTTACAGATTTGACAACAAGGACCAACTTAACTTAACCTTAAACTGTTAAAATAATGGCAATTCCACATGTTCAGGGAGAAATAAAACTTTGTTTCACTCGACAAGGAGGAGAAAATTAGAATATTTCATATTTCATATTTTGAAATACAAAAGAAATAGTGAGTGGGTGACGTCATCAGTCTGCCAATTTGCATACCGACCAGGATGTGCATATAACTGTTTTGTGAAATTAAGCGAAACTTTAAAATGTCATAACTTTTTTATTTTACGTCCGATTTTGATGAAATTTTTAGTGTTTTGCTTGTTGGATTTTTCTCCTTTTTTCAAAACAACTTTTTGTCGGGGTGGACTTGTCCTTTAAAACTTTTATTAAAGCTTGAAAGGATCGTTTCACTTTGTGAGCAGCTGATTTTAAAAAATCCTGAAACATTTGTACGAGTGCTTGTATTTGTCCTCAAAAACCTACACACCATAAAATAGGAGGAAAAACTATAGTTTAGACACACATTGGCTCGTATTCTGAAGTTGGGTTTAAATAAAAACCCTGGTTTAAAGTTGTGGTTTAACTATGGATAGCCAATTGGGGCACAAAACTCTATCAGTACATGTTCAATTTACTAACTAACATGACACTTAAAAATAATTCATAACTGCTTGGAATGATAACTGAAGTAGTTTTCTTCATTATGAAAGCAAAATGCAAACAAAACAATAGACATTAAGAAATATGCAACGTAAACAGAATTTTTAAATTTTTGGCTCCCGTAATCTTATGCGCAGATTTAGACCATGGTCTAAGTTAAACCTGACTTCAAAATACGGGCCATTGTGATTAATCAGCCTGATTTTGATAACTGTCTCTGAGATGCATTTAGCTTATGGCCAGTTTTCTCAAAGTGAAATTCTGTTGGCTGTGTTTACTGCCTTCTGTTGTGTGTAAACTCCAATGGACAGGCATTGTATGCACTTTACGTAGGCCATGCTGAGTTCATCTAGAGTTCAAGTGTTGTACTTCAAGTTCACTCTATACACGTAGTCATTGACACCAAACCTCATTTATATTTAAACATTGGTTTACATCTCAAAGTTTTAAAATTGTTCCAATAGAAATGATACTTTAAAACTTTTGGACCAGTATGTTTACACTATAAACCAATATGTTTGGCCCATTTCCAAGAACCAAAAGGATAATTTTTTAAATCAGAACAAAGTGAAACGATCACTTTTACCTTTTACAATTTCTATTTTATCATTAAGATATCACAATTGCATTGGCTAGTCACAAGCTATGTACATATTCACAATGTTTTAATTGATATTTTTATACAGATATTTTTTTTTCTTTATGGTTTTAGATGTTGTCTTGAGTGATCCTGCCCTCTTTCACATTCTTCTGCCATGGTGAAAAAAAGCTATTTAAAATAACAACCGTTTCTTTCCTTGGTGCCTTGTTAAACATGTTATTTAGAAATGAATTACAGTGCTTGCAACTATCTTTCAGCTTGTCAAGAGCAAGCTTTGTTAAAGAATATGACTTTCTTGAGGGATGTCTTCATCAGAATGAAATTGGTGCTCTACCTCGCTATTGCTCATCCAATAAATAAGCCCAATCAGAGAATGTGTAGTTCATTTTCTGTCTTAGTCCACTATTTTGATAAAAAAAAGTAAGCCCGAACATCTTAAACTTACTTTCAGAAGAGCCCCTTGAACTGTAAATTAGCATCTTATTTTCCTGGGTGGCTTCACCAGACATAAGTCAAGCCTGATCCCATAATGGATCTAGGTGTAGGCCTACATATTCAAAAACAAAATTGTTAATTTTTTTTCAATTAACACGTGTTTGAGCTTCAGGCTTGAGCTTTTAAAGTTGAAAATCGTTCTGACTTATTCTGATGAAGACAGGATCTAAACTGAAGCTAGCTTCAGCTGATTCACTATGAAAAGGGCTCGAACAACCTCTTTGTTTGATGAAGACCAAACTTTAGTGACATGGGGTAGTATTCTGATAACTACACCATGGTTTAACCCTGGTCTAAACTAGAATTTTAAACCACACTCCTATGGAATGCTGGCTTCGTGATACTTCATCCATATTCATGGATATGATTATATACCAATTAATTCATTAAACTTCATATTTTTGTATTTTCATATTCTCATTTCACAACTCAATTTTTATCAACTTCTTTGCAGCAGAATAAAAATAATTTTGAATTGGTAAATGAGTTCACAACTGGCATTCCATAGAAGTGTGGTCTAAGTTAACCCAGGGCCCCGTCTTACAAAGAGTTATGATTGACCCAATCAATTGTAACTCTATGGAAATCCATCAGTGTCATAATTTTTTCTGCAGGAAATTTGCACAATGTGCTTTGTAAACAAAGAGAAGCGCAGTTAATTTTCTAGAAAACTATGAATGTATGAATATACATCATAGCTCAAAAATATTTCGAACAAACATGCATAATAGATGTGGATGTTGCTGGCCGTCCATAGTTGTGATTGATTGGATTGATCGGATCTATCGCAACTTTTTGTAAGACGGGGCCCAGGTTTAACTAAACCATTGCTATCAGAATACCACCCAGGGTCTCTTGAATAATCATTGACTTTTCTCCTTTTTGCTCACCTACTCTGACGTGAAACTGATCATTTGTTGAGTGGCCATCAAGTTTAATTTCTTTCACTACTCTGGTGGAATGGCTAATCTGTTATTTGCTTACTCTTATCACATTCCTATGTAGAAAATAAAATCAGCATAAAATGAGTTTAAGGGATGGAACTATGAGTGCATATTAAAAGAGTCTACTCGTTTCTTCTCCTGGAATGAATATATTCCAGTTGAGAAAAAAGAAATATGCATACTTTATTTATTTTTTCATATATTCATTTAGTTTCAAGCTCATCCAACTTTCACAAAGTGTGTTTGCTGCTTTCATTTGCTGGGAGATTGAGGGCAAAGCAGTTCTGATTACAGTATTAATCTTGGAATATGCACTGTACTTATGTATATTTATATAGTGGCAAAACCAACTCCAAACCGACTCCAGACCAACATACAGTGGTGCTCAAAAGTTAGTGAACCCAACCAGAAAATGAACATATAAAGTGTTCAAGTTTTGCAATGTTTTAGATATTTAATTGTGAAGTCAGGTGATAAAATATTGCATTCAATAAAGTTTATTTCTATGAACATGGGCTTGCCGAACATTGTAGTGTTGTTGTCTACATTCAACACTCAGAAGGGAGTGCATTTTGTGGTGGGTTCACTAACTTCTGAGCACAACTGTATGCTATTACATTTATAAAAAAAAAAGAAAGACCTTTAGTCGGTTTGGAGTTGGGTTTACTGTTGTGATGTAGCATCATCACTTTATAACAAAGAAAAAACTTCAGGATATATCTCAAGTTGACCATCTTTTATCTTTCAGATGAGACCACAGCAAGAGTTTGTGAATCAGTACCCACCGGGGGGTGGGATGCATCAGATGGGACCGATGATGGGTGGTGGAGGAGGGCCAGGAAAGCATCCTATGTACAGTGGACAGGTGCCTAATAGAAGTATGGCTGGTCCTCAACCTCATCCAACTTCCTATAACAAGAGGCCTTTTCCTGGTCCTCAGGGGTATAACCCGGTAAGTGATGCCATCTTCTTATTCGTCATGCTGCAAAATGGCAATAATTATTTTATTTGTTTGGTTTACCCAGCTGCATAGTTTGAAGAAAACAATTTAAACAAAAAGTGAAGACATATAGATATAATACTGGTCAAAATGTTAAGACATGAACAATATTTTATTTACAAATTGCCAATTTGCATGTTTAGATTTTAAAATGATTTTATTTTTTTCATTGTGTTGCCAGTTTAGTGAGTACAGAAAGCTTTTATCTTTCTAATTGTATTTTTTTATGTAATGGCAAGCATTTTTGGTGAAATCATTAAATCTAACTCATTACTTGGAGATATCTGCCATTTATCAGATTCCAATTTTCATTATCAATTTACCTTCCTTCCAGAATCCCATGAATAACCAAGGCTACCAGATGGGACCGCAAGGCCAGATGCCCATGAAACCAGGCCCTTACCCAGGAGGGCACCCAGGCGGGCACCCAGGCGGGCACCCAGGGGGCCATCCAGGGGGACATCCCGGGGGTCATCCCGGGGGTCATCCCGGGGGTCATCCCGGGGGTCATCCGGGAGGAGGCCAGCCGGGCGGTCCTATCCCAGGACCCATGCCCAATCCCATGCAGGGGCCCATTAGGGGAGGTTATATCAATAAACAGGGTAACCAGTTCTTCCCAAGGGGAGGCCCACCACCACAGGGACATATGGGGTCCATGCCAGCACCACAGGGAATGGTAAGTTGCCTTTACTTCAATGAACTTCCTGTTTCAATTTATTAGACTATACATATACATTATTTCATTAAGAACTACTGTATAAGAATTATTATTAGAATTACTCATTGGGTGATTTCAAGTTCAGTGTTGACCTTTTGCTGTTGGTGTTGTCGATTTTTACACGATTATAACACCAAACATAAAATGGAGATTGTCTCGAAAAGTCACTCACTAGTTGTTGAGATGTCAATAATGTGATCTGGATCAGTTTTACAAGCTCTGAGAAAGTTTTGGAGCAAGGGGAAGCAATCCAAAGTTCAACACCAAGGCCAAGGCCAACACCAGACTTGAAATTACCCATTGTGAATAAGATTGAAAAAAAAAGTGTTTCAAATATGTTGTGCCAGGCAGACTTCATTTGGCTTTCACTCCCCACCTTCCACCCTCCAGCCAGATTTAACACCAGGGTGCCGTTTCATAAAGCTGTTCGTATGTTAAGAGCGACTTTAAGAACGACTGGTGAACCTTTCTTACGCGCTAAACCTTCGCCAATGGTGTATAGCATTTACCAAAAGAAAGGATCACCAGTCGTTATTAAAGTCGCTTTTATCTTTCAAACAGCTTTATGAAACACCCTCCTGGTTGGAGAGTGGTAAGGTGTGTAGATTGATGTCTAGCCAAATGACACTAGGCCATTGTAAGATTCAAACACACAACCCTTGAAATACAAGATAAGAGTCAGAACCACTTCTCTACCAGAATAAAACAAAACTTACAGAGCAACTTGAGGTTAGGATATGAATTACTTGTAAAATACAGTGAGAAGTACTCTAGAATTGGAACGAGTATGACAAGAAAGTCTACATGCTGTATATTTTCTGTAATCTATATGTAACGTTAATGGACATTATCTCTCTACTTGACATTATGTTAGAGTAAATAATTTTTCTTTCTATCTTCTTTCCTCACAGCAAAACAATGCACCAATCAACTTCCAGTCACCGATGCCGGGTAACCCGACACCGCCCCTTACCCCTAGTCCCAACATTCCCCCACCTTACATGTCGCCTACAGGGCCCGGTGACATCAAACCCTTCCCTAGACCACCAGATATGAAGACGGGTACGTTTACTTGTTTTAAATGATTGTGAGTTTCTTTAGCTGATAAAAGGGAAAATTATTTACTCTGCAGGGCAGTTCCTATGGCATGCTGATAGAGTATCAATTGCCAGCCTTTCTAAATCTTTGTTCATTCTCCACAATGGCTGTGTGCTAGAAATAGCTAGTCTTAAAATTTTTGAGGTAACTGTTGATAATTCAGAGAATTAATTAGAATTATAACTTTATTATATAGATAAACTGAATTGTATTAAGAGGATAAGTGCTTGTATAGATAAACTGAAATGTTTCGGGAGGAAAAATACTTATTTTTCTACTTAGTAACATATCTGTTGTGGTATGATTTAATAGTGAATCAGTGTCTTTTCATTAAAGTGGACCTATTATACACATTGCTCAGATTGTTGCATTGTGGGTAAAGAGCCTGGCCAGATTTGATTAGTTGGGGACTTGAGGATGTTCTATACATTGCTACCGAATATTTGATAAAAATGTAGTTTGGAAATTGTAATAATTATATTTGTATGTGGTGTTTTATCCCAGCAGCAAGTGATGAGATGTGTATGACTTTTCCTGTAAGAGATGGTGTGGTCCTAGAACCGTTCAGGTTAGAACACAACCTAGCCGTCAGCAACCACGTCTTCCACCTCAGACAGTCGGTCCATCAAACACTTATGTGGAGGTAATTAGCAAATGGGCAACACAAGAGAATTGAACACAATTTTTCATGAATCTGTTGGAGAATATATGATTAACTGGCCTAGTCTGGAGCATTGTATCGAAAGAAACATGAAGCCATATTGAGAAGAGTAAATGAATTGATGAGAAATTGATTCTTGACCTATCTGAAAATACTACATACAAAGTTGATTTTATTTCCTACATTTGAGGAGGAAAAAAACAGTATTTCCATGTGAAATCATAAGTAATTTCCAAAGTTGGAAAACAAAAAACTAAACAGATGTTGTCACATAACTATTTTCACAACACAATGTTTTAGCATCCAAGCAGGTAATGAATGAGCAAAAACTCGATTTGTAATGAATTACTTTGTATTTCCCTGCAATGTAGAAGAAATGTACCAGGAGCTTGAAAAGCATATATATTTTTTTTCTCTCACTCGTAAGATCGGACTTGGAGTTACAGTTTAAGTGCTATCACCACGAGGACAGACAGATGCATACGAACTGGCCAGCTTCTGTCCAGGTCTCGGTCAATGCTAACCCACTGACCATTGAGAGAGGGGATAACAAGACCTCTCATAAACCGCTCTATCTGAAAGGGGTCTGTCAACCAGGCAGGAATACTATTCAAATTACCGTCAGGGCTTGCTGCTGTGTAAGTTGGTTTTGATAGTCTGAATGGGGGAGGGGAGACAGGGGGACGATGGAGGGAAGAAATGAGAAATGGAGGGCAAAAATGAAATAGGAGATAGAAGAAGAAGGATGATGAGGATGGTAAAAAGAAGAACAAAAGGAAGAAAGGGAGTAGGAGGATGGGTAGGAGCAAAATGATAGAAAAAATGAAGAAAGAATGAGAGGAGGCAGAAGAAAGAAGTCTATTAGTGAAGGGGGCTGGTGAAAGAAAGAAAGAAATAAAGAAAGAAATCAAAATTTGCACAATAGAATAGTATCCAGACTTTCCAACCATTCTGAAATTGTAAGAAAAATAATTGATTCTGATTATTTTTAAGCTCATTCCTGATTTTTCCCCATTTTCTTGGGCAATTTGACTATACTTCCTTGTAAGAAAGACTTATCTTATTTTGGGGGCAAAAATCAACCCCTGTTTTACAGTTACAAAGGATAGAAAGCCGGGATATATGTGCAAGGCAATCTGGCTGATATTGGATCCATCTTTTGTTAAGACTCAAGATATCACAGAATTGTTATGATATGCCTACTTCTCTTTTTTTTTGCAGTCTCATTTATTTGTTTTGCAATTGGTGTACCGACCGACCGTCAAATCAGTATTACAACGATTATTACGAAAGAGGTTGCTACCTGCTGAGCACTGCATAACAAAAAGTAAGTGGAGCATTGTATTGTATTACCTTTCCTTTTTTTTCTTATTCAGTCTAATAACATAATGTCATAGGGAATAAGCCAGTGAGAAATGCATGAAAGCTTTTTTTTCTTTTTTTTTCTTCAAATGTGAGTGTTTTAAAAGCAAAATGCTCAGCTGATAACAGTCAAATGCATAAAATATGCAGTATTGTATTCAACTTTGTAACCTACCAATGATGTAGAGATATTCTGTTTTCCAACATGTCTTTTAAATATCATCTCTTGATTATTTTCCTTGCAGTCAAGAGGAATTTTTCAAGTGTGGCGTCATCGACTGGTGGACTGAGTGAAGACGGAGTAGAACAGACAGCAATTAAGGTGTCTCTAAAGTGTCCCATCACGTACAAACGTATCACCCTTCCCGCGAGAGGGCACGATTGTAAGCATATCCAGTGCTTTGATCTTGAATCCTACCTCCAACTCAACTGTGAAAGAGGATCATGGAGGTGTCCTGTCTGCAAGTAAGTCATGATGACGTTATTGTTATCATCATCATAATTTTCATCACCACCACCATCATCATCATGCAAGCCAACAATACTGGTATCTTTATTCATGGCCACCATTATCATTCTAACCATCTTAATCAAGATTAACATCATTTTATTATCGTCATCATTATCATCATCATTATCACCATCATCACCTTCATCATCATCATTGTCGTCGTCATGGTCATATTCATCATCATCATGATATCATTATTGTCATAAATATCATTATCATTGTCATCACTGAAATTGTCTCTGCTGGCATTTAAGTTATCATCATCATCCTCATCATCATCATCATCATCATCATCATCACCACCACCACCACAATCATCATCAATCATCATCACCATCATTTTCATCATCTCATCACCACCATCATCATCATCACCACCACTATCATCAACATCACCACCACTATTACATCATCATCATCATCAGTATCATTATCATCATCGATGTCATGTTAATCATCATGGCCATGATCACCATGATAATCATCTTCTTCATCATCAGGCATCATTGATATCCATTTGATCATTTTCCCCCTCTTAGCTCATTATCACAGCGTTAATTTTGTTTTATCTGTGTATTCATATAACGGGCATTCTTCAGATTATTAATTTTCAACTTGCTTTTTATAATCATTTTGTTGTCATTTTCTTTCCGTTTTTGTAGCAAAACTGCATTACTGGAAGGTCTTGAGGTTGATCAGTTCATGTGGGGGATACTGACGGCGGTCCAATCAGCCGACTTTGAGGAGGTGACGATAGATGCTTCAGCGAGTTGGAAACCTGTCCCTATAAAGAGTGAATTCAAAGAGGAAGAACCAGGTATGACGCTGACGGTTTAGGGTTCAAACCCTGTGTAGATCAAAGTTGATGTAGTAGCACCAAAGAAAGATTTCATTAGAAAGTCTTTGGGGTTAATTGTCACATATCATGGTAGAATTGGATGTATATTTATGTAAATCTAACTTTGTGAAATCATGAAATCTAAGCTAAAAAAAGTGATCTTACTGAAGATAGCCAACAGAGTACATATGGGGCAGTGTGTTATTATTACTTTGATAATGACATGACACTGGGTGCCCGTTTCATAAAGCTGTTCGTAAGTTAAGAGCAGACTGATGATCCTTTTTTATGCGCTTAACCATCGTCAATGAACATTTTGGTGTATACCATTCACCACAAGAAAGGACCACCAGTCGTTCTTAAAGTCGCTCTTAACTTAAAAACAGCTTTATGAAATACCCACCGGGCTTGAATGCCATAATTACTTTACTCACTTTTCAGTAATTACACATTGTCTAACAGAATCATTTGTTTTTTTTTTTAAACGTGTATTGACAAACACTTAAGGATTTATTTATGACATTGCATTCACACTCATGAAATCATTATCATAACTGGCTTATATGTTCAATGTAAATGATTTTCACAAGTATGTGCTAGGGATAAGTCTTTGTTTAAATAAATTTATAGCTTCTCTGCAAATATCTATTGAATAAATTTTTAATGTAAATACAAAACCTGTCTCCCCTTACAGTACTATATTTGGATGCTATTTGTGTAAATGCAGTGTGTGATATTGATAAACTGCTTCTCAAAAAGACATTTTTTAACACTGATCCTTTTCATTTTGATCTTGTCAGATTCATGTCACGCCCCCAAGAGGCATAAAGCCATGTCCCCAGGGAGTATGACGATGCCTAGTACGCACCATTATGAAGGAGGACCTAGTCCGTCACCTTACCCCGTCCCTAACCTATCTTCTCCAGCTGAATTCAATGGAGGTAGGTCATCCCTCTTCAATCCTTAGTATTGAACAGGTTTTTTTTTTTAATGGATACCCACTTAAAGTGTAGTATGCTGTGCAAACCTGTCACTCAAGGAAAATGGTCTGAATATGCAGCCTAAGTCCCTGACTTTGACTTGTGTACAGAAATTGAAAGTGCAAGTTATATTTGGGCTAGTCTTGTGTGGTCTTCAAGGTTTCGATCAGGGTCTCTGCCTGACTACTATTTAGAGTGATGAATTTTCGTGTTTAGAAAATAGAATTATCGCTTCTGATGGAATGAAAGGTTAGCTGTATCTCTTAATGTGTGATTGACATCACTTGATCAAAAAATGGTGCCCTTAGAATGCAGCTTAAAAATGCTTGCAGTCCACATTCCCTGACATATTGATCAATGCTTTATAAATGCTCTTGGAATTTCGTTTTTAGAGAAAATGTTCTAATGGCTCCAAGTGGACATTAAAATAGATTGATGAATTTGTCACTTAGTTGAATGAAATGACACATTTATCTTATAGTCATATTTCAGATTGTTTTGTCTATTTGAACTTAATTTGGTGTATAAATTCATTTCTTTGCAGCCATGAGACCAAATTCAAACGCAAATCCCAACGTTGGTGGTCCACCTAATTTCCGAAACTTCCCCGGCTTATCGCCCCACGGTGCAGGCGGTGGGGGAGGAGGGGGCGGTGGAGGGGCACCACAGACCCCTAATCCTAACAGCTTCAATGGTCCATCAATGATGCAATCATCGGATGACAACATTGCTACTACAGACATGTATCCTGTAGAAAAACAGTTTAACCATGCGTTACCGGTATGTATAGTGGACAAACCTTACTACTTAATTCATGTTTTATAATTTGGGAAAATTTATCTTTGCAATTTATTGTCATTATTATTATTATTGTCATTATTTATTGTCATTCAATGTACTGGGAACTACTACTCACAAGTTTTTATAAACTTTTCTGTAGTTTCCAATTTTCTCTGATATTATTTGTCATTCCTGTACATATTATATATACATCATTTTTTTATGCTGAGAAAATAAATAAATTGAACTGAACTGAACTGAATTCTATAGATGGTGATATGTCTTCAATTTTCTGTGAATTGCACTGTCTATAGACAAGCGTGGGAGTGTGTAGTGAAATGCCTGTACACATGAAAAGTACACATCGAATGCAAAAAATACTCATTCTAAGAGAAATGTCAGTATTCGTATATATGAGATTGGACCTCTTTCAACATTCATTTGAAGCTGTTAATAATTGATGATGAATGTATTGTGTTTTTTTTCTTACCAGCCGATGGGTATGAATCAGCCTCACCCAGCCGGTCAACCGTCCCATAGACACCCCTCACCGATGCAACACCATCCAAGGAACAACCCCACTGGTCCTGGTACACCTACATCTATCGCTTCACCAAGGTCAATGCATACCAGTAATCCTAACCTAAGACCACCAACACCGGGGGTACCGCCTCATACACCTGGTATGGGACCAAGTACACCAGGAGTGGGGCCTATGACTCCGAACATGAACCCTCATACTCCTAACAACATGCCCCATACACCAAACAATATGAACCCCCACACGCCTAGCAACATGAACCCTCACACGCCCGGGAACAACATGCCGCACACGCCCAACAACATGCCGCCGACGCCGAACAGCATGGGCAACACCACCTCTACCTCGATGATCCAACAACCGCACACGCCGGGTGCCTCCTCCAACCCACCTTCGCATCCCGGTATGAACGCCATCAACCAACGCTCCCACCAATCACCAAATCCTGGACCACCTCCGACCACCTCATCGACCAATCAGTTACCAGCATTACTCGGCCACGGCCAAGTGAGCGGCAACCCGACGACCAACGGAAGCACAGTAGGGCTCGACTCTCACTCGAGAAGCAACAGCATATCAAACAATCAGGTCAACAATGCCAGTCATAACTTAGACTTTGACCCAGCAGCAGTGATAGATGGAGGAGGAGAAGGACAAGAAGGCTTAGATGTAAGTATATTTTGAGATTATCCTGAATCTTTGAAGCAGAGGATTTGCCAATCAATGTTTCAGTTAGATACAGTTTTGTGGAAACTGTCATTTTAAATCATAACAAGACATTATAATGAAACAAGAATGTTGTCTCTTTGCTGGTTTAACATTGTGTCTCAAAGTTGGGGGAAAAATTAATATTTTTTAATACAAGATTGCTCTTTGAGTGATATCCTGTCCCAATCTCAAGTAATAAATCAGATATGTCTTGTCAAAGGGGAGATTACCCCACTGGATACACTATTAGGTCGAAAAAGGAATTTAGATCTGTCTTAACATAGTTTGATATTGCAAGATGGTGTGTTCTTTGTTACTCTTTATCATTCAACTTGGAACACTTCATGATTATGGACACCACAAAATTAAGATTAAGTTTTTAATGAAGCCTGTTAGATGTAAGAGTTTCTGTAATGTTACCTGTCAATTTTTTTTCACAATTTCAGCAGGGGATCAATAAACTTACATCATCTACTCAACTTTATTTATGTTATTTTCTTTAATTCTACAGTTATTACCGGACAATATGGTGGACGTGGACATTCTGTCAATACTTGGCCAAAGCGACAATTCAGCCGCAAACAATGACAGCGACGAACTCCTTTCATTATTTGACTCGTGAGAGTAAGACAATACAAAACTCATTTTGAGATAGACTCCATGACACGAGATAGGAAGTGATGTTATTGAATCGGTGCTAGAGAGTGACCGAAGGAGGTTTGCTACTCGGTCAGACCATGAAAAGTCGAGGAGGAGGGTTGTCACATAGATACGGTTTGCAATCCAAAGACTTCTTGCGTGAGGTCAAGGTAGCTGGATGCTGTCGCAATGGTAACAGACAACGCTCATCTGGCTTCCATAGGTGATGACTTACGAGGGCTGTTTGTGAGACATGGAGAGATTATACAGAGGGATAGACGTGAAGTTTCATGTTGAGTTTGGAGAAGGATATTGCGCTGCTGAAGTAATGCTGCAGCGTGGCTTACCCCAAGAACAACTCTTCTTCCAGGACGATGAGATGGCCCTCTGCTTACTGGTTCCAAGAATCCTTACCCTTCACCGACAATCTCATAATCAGATTCACTTCCATTTCTGATGGAAACTGAAACAAGTAGATTTTTTTCATGTGGCTTAGGGTTTAGAGATTGTGAATTGACCAGTGGATTCTTGAAGTCAAGGACTTGGAGCTGACTATGGTCACTTTCATCTTGAATGATGTCGCTGTCCACATCACCTGAGAGGGAATGTGATGGGCCCTGCAGCTTCAATGGCTTCTGCTTCTCTAAGGTCTCTGATGATATCCGCTGCAAGTAGACCAACTCACTCTCAACTTGAGGACAAAATGCATCATCATCATCATCGCCAAGAAGGATCAGGTTGATCAAATTTGGGGTTTGACTTTGGCACGTACTAGGTACAAGATTTGTAAGGCATCCAAGACTTCTATGTTCCTGCAAATACAAATTCTTCTAATCATCTGTGCAGGCCATTCTGTACTTCAGCAGATGTCTTCAAGTACTAGGAGAAATGATGCTCATTGATGGTTTCTGTAAAACCATACTGCTTTTTCAGATTGAGCAACGTTGAATCACTTAGATGTCAACAATTGGGCATTAGCTGAGAACATCTCAGACATCATGGATCAAAAAGAGATGGGGGAATATAAGCATCAACAGCGTGGATGGAAGTACATTCATATCTTCCCCAATGGGAGTGGTCATCATGTCTTGACGTGTGCGATGGCTATATCACCCCTAGTTATTCTTGGTAACATACAGAGAGAACAAGAGCTTGTTTGGTTGATTGTTGGTTGGGAGACCGGAACGTGAGGCATGGTCAAGATGACCAATAGTTTTCAACGATTCCAAACAGGAAGCAAGCTCCCTCTACAGATAAACATGTTTTTTAAACCTGAATATAATTTCTTGACCACCAAACCATCTCTGCAAATGTCCTTCTATCTGTAAATACTCAAAGAATAATACCTTGAGTTTATGAACTCATTTGATTATGTTTGCGTGAAGCAATCCAAGCAACTCGCAAGTTTTGTATAAAAGAAAGATATCACGCAATTGTGTGAGATTTAAAGGACAGGATTTTATTTTTATTTGTCTATTCGTTCATGTGAAAGGTTGCTAACTTATTACTGTTTGTGCTTTTGTTGTAATTTATTTCTTGTAAAGTGTAAATTTTTTGACAAAGGTTAATTACTTGGGGACCTTTTTTCCCCCTATTTTGTATGTAATTCCGAGGAAGAGTTATAATTTTTGTTGATGGAAACCTGTGCTTCACAATACAAAATCATCCCATACATTGCCGCTATGTGATGTCTGTAAAATTCAGACTCATTGGAGATTACTACAAAAGACAGTGAAGTCATCGGACAATTCAGCCAAACTGAACAGTATTCAAAGCCTAGATAATATACATTACCAAGCATGTGATAGTTTATACCATTGACCCAGGACCATAATTTATTTTCCATGCACTATTATCCATGGAAGGTCAATATTTTTGTATATTGTACTATTTTCTTTTTTTAAATTTATTTCTTATGTGAAAGAAACGCCAAATGACCACCTGACGAGAAGATTAAAAGAATAATAATGCAGCCTTATCCATTAGAATTCCAAATTGTAGTATTAGAAGCATTCCTAATGACCTTGTTTTTAGCTGCGGGCGGATTCCTTGAGCCCAGTTCATAGATTGGTTCTCTACTGACTAAAACTGATGTTTTGTTGTTCTTTTCTGTAGCTGTACCGTTTTAGTAAAACCCATTGCTCATAAATGTGAATGTTAAACTGAGTTATAGTTATGCATTTGTTTGGTTGGCTGTGAAAGTCAGTGCATGAACTGATTTTTTTTTTTTAGATGAGTCAATCAAATAAGTTGGGCCATTACATGCAGCTGTTAAGAGTGTAGTTTAATGAGTTGTTAGATAATCACCATTGTTGTATTAGCCTTTTATCATCTTTCAGTGAAGAACTTAAGATTTCCATGAAAATAATGGATCATATCATTTGGATCAAACCGTGAAACACTTTGTCCCTTGATTCTCCTTCGCCTTATTTGCCTGAATTTTGTGCTTAAAACTGCCCTAACGTACATGTACCCATGACATTTCTTTCCCAACCTTGTGTTGCTCGTTTAAAATTTTTATTTTTTGTTGGACAAAGTGGGAATGAAGGATACGTTTGAAGGTCTGCTCAACATTTCTTAAAAATGAAATTGCGTTAGTTGTATTTTTATTGTTTCCTTTTTCATGCCCAGTGAAATATTGTATTGTAGAATATTTATTGCCAAAAGGAATAGAAACGATCTCGAGCTTTTTAATATGCTTAAGATATATTTTTAAATTTGAATTGTTTAGAACGAAAGAAAGAGACAAAGAGAGGGGGACGAACGAGAGAGAGTGAGGGGTAGAGAGATTGAGTGTATAAGAGAAGAGAGAGAGAGGGGGAGAAAAATATATTGTTTTAGCAAGGGATGAAAATGTTTTAATTGAAAGGCTATATTGAAGCCCTTTTAAGGGGAGCATTTTTGTCATGCTCATGTTTTGTATAATGTAAATACTTGGCTTTTTGAGGATAATCTCAGTATATTTATGCAGTAATACTGATTAATGTTGATAAATTATATATATGAAATACTTCATTTCAGGAATTGTGACAGGGGAAAGAATATTTGTTTTCTTCAAAATGTCTCTTAGCTTTCCTAGACACTAAACTTTTTGGGACTATTGGTTCTAACAAAATAATTTTCATTCGTCTGAACGGCGATACTCTGCTAATAATCACTTGTATTCAGCATTGTAATTATGAGACCCTAAGTTAAGTTATTTTTTCTTTTCTGTAAAGCAATTCTTTTTTTTAACAAATATTTCTTGATTTGTAATTTACATGTATTTTTGTTTATATGTATTATTGCCCTTTTTGTTTTGTTTTTCATGTAAAACGACACGAGAGAAAAAAAATAATTGTCTTTCCTCCAAGTTCAATGTATTTGTACAATGTACATAGGTATTTCTGAAACACAAGAATGGGTTGAATTTGAATTTTCTTTTTTAGTGTATGAAAGAAAGAAAGAAAATGGTCTTTTCTTTAGCTTGAGATATACATATAATAACCTTGGTGCTTTCTTGTAGTAGGGTAATGAAGGGGATCAAGGCAGTTTGGTCACATACAGACATTGAGACGATGCGAAGTGCCAAATCTATTTTCAGGAAGCGACTATTAACACAAAGAACAAAGAATGTTTCTCAAAAGATGATTTAAATTTCATGTTCTTAGAAAAGTAATGTAGAATTGTTATCATTTTCCCTTTTAGTTTTGATATCTAATTTATTTTATCAAGATCAAAGAATTGATCAGATCATAATCTATTTTTAGATTTTTTTTCTGATATGCTTATTTTTTTATAGTTTCTTTTGTAGTATCCAATATGACGAGGATGATTCGTGCTCCTAAATATTGTTTATTTTTACATTTACCATTTCTTTATAATGGGATCGGTCCTATAAACATTCCAGCTTAGAGTGGTATCTACTTACCGAGTCAAGTTTTATGACTTTAAAAAATCAATCTTTTTTATTTCTCTTATTAAATTTTCTGATATCGCTAAAATAACCTGCAAAGTGCTGCTTTATCATTTGCCCATATTCATGTTCAGAAACAAAAATATTCAATCCTGTCACCCATTATTCATGAATTATCTCAGAACGATTTTGAGAAATCACTTAGATGTTTATTCCTTTTCACTTGAAAGTAAATAATATTTGCTATGCAAGGTTCATTTTACCCCTATATCCCGTGCAAAGTTTAAGAGTGTCGTAAATTCTCTTGGTAATTTCTCTACCCTATATATGCATTAAAGAGATACCATGCCTCTTTTTTTTTCAAAATTAAAGTTCCTTTTTTTTTAATTGGTATCCTTAATTTTTCAAACGGTTGACATTTAAGTGACAATGATCATCATTGTATACTGTTAAATTATAAGCAGTAGGTTCTTACAGTATGTTTGGATAATGCATTTTAAAAGAACCCTTTTTCTACTTATTTTTTATTTGCGAACAGTGAAAATCAATTGACTGATATTTTCTTTCTTTTTAAATCAAGTTCGTAATATCTTTTTCTTTACAACCCAAGTTCCAGATAAAGCAACGGTATGCCTGTTAATTTCCATGCAATATTAAATCGCAGAGCACCTTGAATTGTTAATATAAAAGGTTTTTGGCCCAAACAATTTTCTAAATAAATAAACCAGATAAGATATGAATTTTGAATTCCCATAGTGCTCCACATTTTGGCTGCTGCTCTTAAAGTTGATATCAAACTATGACAGTTTACATAGGAAACGGACTGTAATTTTTTAACACCAAATTCTTAGAAAATTTGAATAAACAACAGTGAAATCTGTGGAGCACACCTGCCAAACCAATGTTCAGATATTTTTGGCAAGAGAATGAGAGATAATGGCTACAGTATAAGACAATGGCTTGAATACACAGTTTACCACATACTGTAACTATATTAAACAGACATTTCACTCTTGGAACAAACATCTGTTATGGGGTAAGCTCCCAAATTTGATATAGTTCCCCATGAAAAACTTCTATTTTTGATAAGAAAACCATGATTTTTTAGGACATTAAAGCTACTGCAAATACATGTATTTCCTTTTATTTTCCCAATTTTGTTCTTCAACTCGTGAAATCATATTTGGACAGTGACTATTAGATTTTGTCCGAGTTTATTTACTGTGGTACATTGTCATTCAGAACTCTTGCGACCATGCCTGTTAGTAAATGTTGAAATAATTATTAGTCTATGTGAATGTTTGACCGGACTAGACGATTTTAACTTAAAAAGAACATATCTGTATATACATCTACTTAATTGTCATATCTGTATTTATGTGGGACAAAAACAATCGGGTACAGACAATAATCATATCAAACATTGTTCGTTCTCGTTTGTTTTTATCTCTGACCAGAAATCAGTATTTTGAAGCAATACCAGCTCATAATAACCGCGAACCTCTCCAGAAATTCAATTTTAGCAATCTTAAATTTGAATAATACAAAGGCACTATGATAAAAATAATCATCATTCTTCAATATGAAGATATTGTGATTGTTCCTTTTTTGAGAAATAATGAAATAAGGGCATGTGTGAGGAGATCAGGTGGAAAGAAGGGCTATTTCTCGTCTTATTTATGTACAGATGTGAAGAAAAAAAAGAAGAAAAAAAGGTAGTTTGTAGAAAGAATGCTGAATGCGTTCTCTTGTTGCCATTCAATATTTATCTAATAAACAAAAATACATTGAAAGCCCATTTTGTGTATTGTTTTATTTTTGATGCGGTGCAATATTTTTTATGCCTAACGAGCAGGAGTGCTCATCACATGCAAACATGGAACCTTAGATCTTCCATTAAATTTGATTGACTTGGTGGTGATGACGATGGTGGTGGTGGTGGTGGTGATGGTGGTGGTGGTGATGTTGACGGTGGTGATGACGGTGGTGGTGATGATGATTGATGTATGGTGATATGATTGGTTGATGAGGATGATATTAATGAATCTGATTTCAAGACAAAATAAAACATTTTAAAACCCATAACTTACATATAAGAATTTATTCATCTGGCTCAAATTCACTGCTGACCAAAATTCTTAATTTTCTTCATGTATTGCATCTAATGTTTTAAGAATATGATAACAATGACCAACAACATGGTAGAAAATCACACTTAGCATGACAAAACAGAACAGAGGCCTTACAAATCCAATCCATACACAAGCAAACCCCCATACAGAACAGAGTATGGGATATTTACAAATAAATTGAACATAATAATATAAGGGGAAAGGACTGCAACATCAAATTATGTTTCTTCGTAGCCATCATTAAAATGCATTTAGCATAAACGTTAGCATTTACATCTATCTGATAAAGACGCAATGTACTCTTATGTGTGTGTATTTTAAAAGTTTACAAAATTAGCCTTTCTCTTCATCTAGTTAAGGCAAGATTTTCAGCAAGTTAATACAACCATCTTCCATTTCTAAGCCATAAGGTTTAATCTCTGACATCCAAAGGTTACAACATTGAAAATATTCTACTTTGTAAGATTACACATTCAAACAGATGTTAGAAATTTAAAATTAGTAGGAGGCACTTTGTGATATACAAGAGAGATAAGGCAAGAAATTCACCATATTGTGCTGCACTCAACCCAGGTGAGGTAAATGGGTAACAGGCAGGAATTAATTACATGATACACCTGCTCTGCTAAAGCCTGGGTAATGATGGCTTTATAGTTGAGAGCTTAGAGATTTCTTACTAGTGTTTTATATATATATATATATATAGTTGTGCTCAAAAGTTAGTGAACCCCACCACAAAATGCACTCCTTCATGCTGAGTGTTCAATGTAGACAACAACATTATGCTTGGTGCGCCCAGAGAAAGAAACTTCATTGAATATATTTTATCAACTGACTTCACAATTGAACATCTATAAAACTTGGCAGAACTTGAACACTTTAAATATGTTCATTTTCTGGTGGAGTTCACTACCTTTTGAGCACTACTGTATGTATTATTAATTAAGTAGGCCAACACAGTTAATAACTACACCAAAAGATATACATCCATTCATCATTTACAATCCTCCTAGAGACAGTGGCCCGTATTCTGAAGTCAGGTTTAACTTAGACCACGGTCTTACTCTGTGCTAAAATTATGGGAGCCAAAAATTCTGTTTATATTGTAAATTTCTTATGTTTACTATTTTGTTTCATTTTGCTTTCATAACGAAGAAAAATACTTCAGTTATCATTCCAAGACAATTATGAACAATTTTGGTGCCATATCAGTTAATAAACTGAATGTATACTGTAACAAGGGATTTGTGCTCCAATTGGCTCTCCATAGTTAAACCACAACTTTAAAACAACTTCAGAATACGGGCCAGTAAAACTGAATTGCAATCAATTACAAATATATTAACTGCATTTCATGATGAAATTTGGCTGTGATTTCAGCCACTGATATGCTCTTGGCCAATCACTGATAATATGATTCATGACATGCTCCCAGCTTCTACTGAGAGGAGCAGACAAGTGATTCGACCAGAAGAGCATTTCATCAACATTTTTTCATCTGATAAGTTGTCTGATCTCACAACTTTCCTTGATTTTGATTGGCCGAGAAGCACTGTTACTATGGAAACTATTGGATGAAACGGGGAAGCGTTTCATGAAAGACCTTGTCAGGCATTTTATCTGACAAGTCTTGTTTTATCCGACAGTTACCATAGGAACAGTGCTTCTCAGCCGATCAAAATCAGAAAAAATTGTCAGATCTGACAAAAAGTGGGATGCAAAATGTTGATGAAATGTTCCCCAGGACTTGTCGGAATAAAACGTCTGACAAGTCCTTTCATGAAACGCTCCCCTAGTTGACTATTAACCCAGAGGGTAATTTTCACAAAAAAGAGTTAAGTGTAACATAAAGTCATACCTTAACACCAACACGTACACAGTATATCATGCAAAACCTCATTGATGAATATGCAGTAGCGTATGTCCTTGAAGTATAATCTGACCAATGCGGTGAAATGCTATATACTGCGCGCAAGTTTGATTTCCAGTCGGCCTTACATCTCTGTGAAAAACCCAACGAATCAAAGCACATTACCATCATATTTTGGAGAACATACATGGCATATATTTGGATACTACACATAAGCACACTGACTTTGGAATTTATAAAGCTTTTCCTGCAATAATTTATACCACAATACTACATAGTAAAAAGCACAACTACATTGTTCGTCTGAACAAATAGCACAATAACACGCAGTAAGATATTTAATATGAAATTAAGTAGCACATGCCAGAAATCCAGAAATTGAGTAGCACATTAAAATACTGCTTCTAATTAGCACATTAATGTGTATGTCCACTTGCTATATCAGCACAGAAATCTTTGAGTATATCATGAAAACTAGATTAAAATACAATGGCAAGGATGAATGAAAATACTACGAAGTAGTTTGAGATATGATTAAAGGCCAATTTTTTTTTCAACCACCATTAAATCCAGTAGATCAAGTGGATATTTAGTAAAGTTTCTTGTTTCTATTGTCAAAATTCACGACTGCCTGATTTAATTCCAACAGAATAGACGCTGTTATCAGACTAATGTGTATAACTGAAAAAGTAATTATTGATTTTAATTATCGAGAGGGGGATTAGAACCTGTGTCATTGCGCGAGTGCAGTATAGAGATTGAGCTGTCGCCATTACCACTACAATCACAAGCAATCCACAACAAAATTGAGTAACTTTCTGACAAAAACAGCTGGTTACCGAAGAAGGACCACTCAACTATATCGCTGTTAAATCATGAAATGTAATTATACTTTGCCTGACATGGATTCAGTAAATCAATCAAAACACATGATAAAACTACACACTACTTAATTATTATCTTACTATCATAATCAAATCATAAACAGAAAAAATACATGTTTATACTCAATTTGGAATGCAATGTCACTAAAATAGAATTGTCAAGATCCATACCAACACCACACAATTGCAAAATACTATATTTCATGGACAGTTATGGTAACAATCGTTATAATGTACATTCCCTGTACACTCGGTTCTAACTTTTACTGGCTTCGTAGAGACCCGTACACATATGCATTATCATTGATCTTGCCAAAAAGGCTAATTGGCTATAATGTTGTTTTTTTTAAATAAAATTTGAAATAAGTCTCAACCCCCAACATAAGTCTCATTTACAAGGCTATGATTGAGTTATTAAAAACATGAAAGCGTATATTTCATGTTTTTTGGTATAAAAAATAAATTTTCAATCTTGAGATACCTCATGCATGTAGGTGCATATAGCTAACTACAACTATTGAATAAGAGTAACATGACCATCATATCTATGAAGGAAAATATATTTCATTGAAATGAAATTCATCAGGTATAACATGATTAAACCTGTAGGCCCGAATTCACAAAGGTGGTTTTAAAAACCCACGGTTGAGTCCATGGTTTATGCAGATTTCCTGTATAAATTACGCTTAATTTAGCGCATATCTGGCGCATGTATAAAAAATGTCCAATGCTGATACGCGCTTTTGTCACAGTGCGCCAAATTGATGCCTGTTACCATGGTTAGATACGCTATATTATGCATGAGTCCACTGTTTTTATTCATGAGTCCACTCTTCAAACAGTGGACTCGTGAATAAAATAGCGTATCTAACCATGGTAACAGGCATCAATTTGGCGCACTGTGACAAAAGCGCGCTTCAGCATTGGACATTTTTTATACACGCGCCCGATGCGCGCTAAATTAAGCATAATTTATATAGGAAATCTGCATAAACCATGGACTCAACCGTGGGTTTTCAAAACCAGCTTTGTGAAATCGGGCCTTATAGTTGGGTGTGACTCTGGATAATTTAAATTTTGGCAGAGATCTCAAATTTGTCAGGTTTGGGGGAATATTGAGAAAACATCCCTGGATTATAAGTTTTCATTGCAATCCAGAATACATGTGGATATGAGTCACCAAAAGCCAGTTCCATTTTCCCTGCCAAGCAAATGAATTCTGGGATTTCCGCAAAGCCCATTTCCTGCTTTTTTTTTATATTTAACATTACGCTCTGACCAAGACAGCTTGTATGTGCAAGTGCTTTATACACATGAACTTCAGGAACATCACTTGTAATGTAACCATTAAGTTTAGTTCAATCAAAATAATATCATCAATATCAGCCCTTCCTGGAAACTCATTAAATCAAAGGAAAATAGGGTTAAAATGTTGAAAAATAAGGAAATTCAATGTGTTTGATACTATCAAAAGAGTTTTTGAAAAATCAAGAATTTACTGACAGTGATACATAATAAAAAAAATTAATTACAAAATGTTTGCAGATGTTTCTCTCACAATCTCCAATTCCGGGGGGAGGGGGATGCAAGAAAATTGTAATTAAGTGCAAGTCAATTTTATGTCTTATAATCAATTCTAAGGCAGCCAATTGATCATCAAATTTCAATTGGCTGCTGGGGTTCATCTCACAAAGACATGCGATTGATTCAAATCAAACTATAAACTGATATTGATCTCAAATTGTGTTCATGCAATTAAGAGATAGGAATTCAGAAGGGATGTAGTTAAGATCGGGGCCCCGTCTTACAAAGAGTTACGAATGATCCGATCAATCGCAACTATGGAAAGCCAGCAAAGTCAACAAATAAAATGCATGTTTGTTCAAATCATTCAAAATTAAACTGATATTGATCTCAAATTGTGTTCATGCAATTAAGAGATAGGAATTCAGAAGGGATGTAGTTAAGATCGGGCCCCGTCTTACAAAGAGTTACGAATGATCCGATCAATCGCATCTATGGAAAGCCAGCAAAGTCAACAAATAAAATGCATGTTTGTTCAAATCATTTTCTAGAATTTTCTATGAATGTATATCCATAAATTCATTGATTTCTTGACAATATGGTGTGTTCTCCTTTGTTTACAAAGGACATTTTGCAAATTTCCTGTAGAAAAAAATTATGACACTGATGTATTTCCATAGAGTTACGATTGATTGGACCAATCGTTTTGTAAGAGGGGCTCCGGGAGTTCTCAGTCATAAGGCTGCTTGAGAAAACTTTCTCTTATAGACTCTGTATGCATGACCCTCCCTACGTGTAAAGCCTAGACCAGCAAAATGTGTGCCAGATGCTATGACCCAATACCTGGAATTCAATTTGAATATTTGAATCTCTTGCAGCTCTCTACAACAGAGCCCATTGTCTACTTCTTGTGGAAAGTTATCATTCACCAACAATTTAAGATTTACAGTAGAAATTTGCAATCAATTGCCCCCTCCCCCCAAAAAAGTTTCTTACAATACCATTCTAATTCTCTTTTGTTCAATAGTTTGTACAGAATCTGGTACATTTAATTATGGTGAAAGCGGGGAAGAATGAAGTAAAACTATCAAAAGCATGTCCATTTGTCATTGAAATTTGAGAGGGCATGTAAAAGTAGGCACTGGCAAGCTACATCACAATCAAACTTTTCTTTTCTAGACTCTACAATTTATCTTTTCACAGTTGTAATAGAAAAATAGCAAATATTCTTTACAAGCATACTTTGAACATGATCAGATCAATTAACACACATCTTTGAAAAATATAATCACAATGTCCTATACAGTGGAAGTGTCTAAATCATCTTTTGTCCAATAAAGATTTTAAAATTACATGTATAAATAGAGCAAATACTGTTAATGATCGACGGTCCGGTTCAGCTGATTAATGCTAGCATCAAAGATTTGAGTATTACAAAGTCATGAGATGATCTTAAAACAGAAATATAAAGAGTTGATCAATAGACTATGAGATGATGATTAAAGAGAGTTGTACATTTAAATTATTTTCTTGGATAAGTCGGAAACCAAATTGAACTTTTTTATTACCAAGAAATGTTAAACGTATCTATAACATTGATTCGAACACTTCATACTTTCATTTCATCATTTAAAAAAAAATTCCAATATGTCATGCCTACAAAAATTTTGTTTCTGAATAAACAACTGGTGATTGGTCAGTCTCACAAGGTCATGCAGAGTTTCTTCTTCTGATTGGTCAGTCTATCTTGGTCATTATGAGCTCTGTCTTCTGATTGGTCAGTCTATCTTGGTCATTATGAGCTCTGTCTTCTGATTGGTCAGTCACACTTGGTCATGTTAAGTTCTGTTTCCTGATTGGTCAATGTGGAGGATGATGCTTTGGATCACCCATTAAATACAGTGTCATGTTGATATCGTCTTTGAAAGCTAATCTACCAAGCTGAGAGTGGGATGCTTCACTGCGAGCCTTTGACCCGATGCACATATGATACTGCTCTGCTGTCAGGTTCTCAGAGCATTCCTTTGGATGATAGGTGTGGAAGATACCTGCGTCAGGTACCCTTATAACTTTCATCTCTGACTGGAGATACTTCTTGTAAAGATACACGTCCTCTCCACCCCATCCTTTCATGTCAACATCAAAACCTTTGATGTTCATGAAGTCTGAGCGATACTGACAGGTCATCCCGAAGCCAAAGTCCCTCCAGAAACCAGAATCCTTGTGTATGTGGAACATATCACTTTCATTAGGAATCTGCTCGCGGGTGGAGTAGACGATCTCTGGATTGTACAGACTGAACACCATGGGGTAATAGACAGTACGTCCTGCGATGGTGTAGTAGCGACAGTGCTCAAGGAACTCCCGGTTGAAAGCGATGTCCACATCACAGAAGAACATCAGGACATCAGGACCATCCCAGCTCCGGACACCTTCCTCTAATCCCCGACCTCTCGAAAACTCTCCTGAAAGTGTTATTATCTTATAATTATGGAACCTAAACGGTTCTGTAATGTCTCCAAGAATCTTATGAATTTCTATCAAACCGTCGTTCCCAAAGTACACTATAGTCAGGAAGACATGGATCTTAGTTTCTAAAACCACTGTCTGGAAACGCTCCATGAATGTCCTAAACTTCTCTATTCTCCCCGATAAAGGCATGATAATATTGATAACTATACGGCTAGTGTCTACTATTTGTGATTTATACTTTTGTATGGGTGCAAAGGGTCGTAGAAGCTGCATGCTGTAATAATAGTTCTCATGCATACCACGAAAAACAAGATTGTAATAGGTTCCCACAGTCCTATCTGTCCTGTATATACCATCAACAAAGTTGTCAATGGAGAAATCTGTAGAAGTTTCTTTCTTCTTATTTAGTTCATCAATGGCAAAATACACAGCTTCTACTAATTCTTCTTTGCGGTCACCTTTTGGACGTTGTGATGGCCTTTTGGAAAGCCCTTGCTCCATGCTATAGACAAGCTTAGACGTCAAACTACTGAAAGGCACTACATCGTACTCATCCCGAAGCGGGCGGTGGCGCTCTATCTTACCCATCTGCTTCTGCATGTGGTCAAGGAGCTCTCGACCATGCTCGCGATCAAAGTACTTGGCAAGTCGAGCGGTTGCAGCTGCCTCTCCACCAGCCATAGGTTCCTCTAACTGTTGAATGTTCTCCACATATTTGGTCAGTTCAGTCTTCAGATCAAGAATCTGCTGCTTAAGGGCCGCAATCTCCGTACGGTGACGCTCTTCCTGCTCGCTAAGAGCGACCATGCAATCCTCCTTGCGGTCCATCTCGCCGTTGTTTGCGAACGGTTGAGCCTGAGCCAGGAGGTCTCTGACGGCCAGACGGCCATCGGTGATGGTGTTGGTGCATGTTTCTAGTTTGGCGAGGAGTAGTAGGAATCCAATACAGAGCATCAAACCAATCTTGATCAAGGATCGGATTGAAGGGGTACGGAAGATCATGGTGATATCTTCTCAGCATCTCTCAACCAACAACCACAGTCCTCTCCAATGCATCATCATCATCCTTTTGAAGCTAAAAACAAAGAAAAAGGGGGAAAATAGACATGAGCGCATGGATAAAATCATAAGTATGGCTAGTGCAAGGGAAAATACATTCAACAAGGTTTGTTAACCAACCCCATTATTTTTTCATGTCATTGCTGTGCTGAAACATGTACATTTTCATGTACTGACACAGACCTGTATATCTTGTATACAATCCTTTAAACTTGTTATTTCGACTGTAAGCATGCATAGGACTGGTTTGCAGGATGCTCAGTTTATAGCTCAGATCAGAAGGAAAGATGAGACTTGAGGATAAGACTGACCCTCGTCACGCAAGTCTTGCTATAAACCACGCCTACACTTTGTCAATTACCAGTTCATCAATCATAAGAGGCTTTTTTTGCTCATGTGCCCCAAAACCCAAAGCATTGCAGCAAAATCAGTGCTCTCATATTCTTAAAGTTTTTTATTCCTTCAACCTTAAATGTACCCTTGTATTTCTTTTAATTAAAGGACATACATTATACATGTATGTAAAGTGTATTCAAGTACTACACATTCAGAGCTTCCAAGTCTCCCGGATCCTGCGGGAGAATACTGGATTTCGATCCAATCTCCCGTTCTCCCGACTCCATGCCAAAATCTCCCGGATAATCGTGATTTTAGCTGTAAAATTCATAAAAACGACTGTTTTAAGAGTCTAGCATGTTCAACTCCCTTTACACCCACGTGGAACCATTCTTATCACATTGTCATTTTACCCAGTAACTTTTACCAGTTTTCGTATAATCGTACATTGATTTCCATTGTAAATGAAGATAACTTTACTGAACGACTGGTGAATTAGTCTAACAAGCCATTTTATTTCCGGGTTCTGAAATGTGTGCGATGGAAACAATTCAGCGGCACTCCATTCACATGGCCCCCGATGCGCCCCGGCGCGGCGCGGCCCTGCGCTGCCTAGCCTGCACCTGGTCTCCAGCCGACCGCACCGCGCCCACGAGCACCGCGAGGTATTTTTCGTAAACTTGTGACTTGTGTGCGCTTTATTCGAGCTGAAACTGCGGATCAACGATGGGATCTACAAATGAATTACACCCCGACTTTCAGGAATAATTTTATTGACAATTCTGAAGGACAGAAGCAAAGTGGAATTTTTTTCGCCTACTTCGCCTACTTAGGACTTGAACATCGGATTTGAACATTTTCTCTTTCGTGAGTGAGCTGCTGAGTGCTGGCTGGCTGTGCTGCGAAGCACGCTCGTCCTGATTCATCCACACTACAATCGCATCATCAGTGACCATGGAGTCATCCAAGACCAAGAAGACTAAATACTTTGCGAAGTATAAAGATACTTTTCACGCGGAATGGGACTGTGTAACAAGATCAAAGAAAGGAGAGCATCATGCCTTTTGCTCAGTTTGCTCGGTCGATGTTTCTATAAAGTTTGGAGGAAGAAATGACATGCTTAGACACATTTCTTCTGATAAGCACAAGGAGATGGTTAAAGTGAGGTCATCGAATCAGGGCATCCAGAGCTTTTTCAGGTAGGCTAATTTTCTTGTGAATTTTAGAACTTATCCAATGTTCAAGATTATGATATAACTTTGTCCTCATTTACAAACCAATGAATTATTACCACTTTGTGGTGAAAATACATGAATAAGATTGTCAATCAATGTTTGGCTTTTTTCCCTCTTGATCAAGAATGAATAAATGCTTGGTTTGTTGATACAGTCAGATTTTACCACCAGTAATTTTCATCATTAAAAATATGCTTTGGCCCAAAACTCAATTAAATTATTGAAATTAATTTTTTTTTCTAATTAAGAAAAGAGACTGTAGAGATGGAGATCTGCGTCAATTTCAGTTTTTCACCGATAGAGGTCGTCACAAAAATATGTTCAAAATTGAAGTTTTTGAGCACTCTGGTGAATAAAAAAAATTATTTCTAAGTCTATAATGAAAACAAATCGTAACTGAATGGAACTGGGTGTTGTTTTGTTTCACAAAATTGATATTTTAAAGACTTTTTTTAGTGTGTGTTATTTTATAGTGCAAGTGGTCTGTAGAAAGAAGGTTGGAAGATAATATGACAACTAAAATAATTTTTAAGCCTCTACTTTCTGTAACGGCAAATCCGACAACTGATCTTATTTTCTCCTTCCAGTTGTTTTGTTTGTTAGACAGTGCATACTTTATATTACTTATCGTCAGAACTGTGCCTTGCAGCATGGTTCCTGGGCAAGCAAGACACCATTGTGTTAGTATTACCTGGTAACCATATATTCACCTCATTGCCCTCATTACATCACATCAATAAAGCAATACTGGGGCTGGGGTATTATTATTAATCACCTTCAGTGATATTTCAAGTTTATACTAGCCATTCATTTTTCACTTGAAAATGATTGATATTTGATTTTTTTTAACAGATGATTCTTGGTTTTATTTTATATCCTGAATAGGTCATCACACAATGATGGCGGTGTTACCAATGCTGAGGCTCTCTTCGCAGCATTTTTGGTGGAGCATAATTTACCTATCGCGTCATCAGATCACGCTGGTCCACTTTTTCGGAAAATGTTTCCTGACTCACAGATAGCTACAAAATATGCATGTGCTAGGACTAAGACAACAGAAATTATTCATGCCATGAGCAAGAAGACAGCATCAGACATTGCAGAGCATGCACGTCATTCACCATTTAGTTTGGCTACAGATGGCTCCAATGATGGTGGGTCTGATCAGCTTTATCCAGTCTTGCTAACTTACTTTGATAACACAACAGGGCAAATCAAAGAGGCATTGTTGAGCTTGCCTCCTCTTACAGAAAGTTCTTCTACTGGTGAAAACATTTTCAAACTGCTTGATAGAGAACTGTCAAAAGAGAGAATTCCATGGAGCAACTGCATTGCATTCGTTGCTGACAATGCTTCAGTCATGCTAGGGAGATACAAAGGTGTTGCAACTTTCATTCAGAAGGAGCATGCAGACTGCTATGTTGTTGGATGTCCGTGTCACATGGCGCACAACACCGCAGAAAAGGCATCAAAATCACTGCCAATAGCTATTGATGAGCTACTTGTCGATATTTACTACTACCTTGACAAGAGTAGTAAGCGTCAAAAAACATTGAGGGCTTTACAGACTTTATGTGACACAGGAGCTAGAAAGATTTTGAAGCATGGTGCGACCCGATGGTTGTCTCTAGGAATCTGCATAGACCGACTTCTATCACAGTGGGAGCCTTTACTACTATTCTTTAAAGAGGAAGTGAAATGTAACACTGGAAAGACAGTATCAAAAATTCTGAAAAAGGGTTCAGCAACTCAGAAGAATGCTAAGGAGGCTTCTACAAGAAAACAAACTTCAACAGCGACCATGAAACGGAGCTCATCTACATCTGCAGGAAAGCATGCTTCCACAGGGACCCTAAAACAAGGCTCTTCAACATCTGCAGGAAAGCAAACTTCCACAGTGACCCTTAAACAAGGCTCTTCAACATCTGCAGGAAAGTAAACTTCCACAGCGACCCTTAAACAAGGCTCTACAACATCTGCAGGAAAGCAAACGCCAACAGCAGCCCTCAAACAAGGGTCTTCTACATCTGCAGCTTCACAAGGCAAGTCTGATCAAAATAAACTGAAAAGGAAAGCAAGTGGACCTCAAAGTGCAGATACATTACCATCCAAATGTCCTCTTCTAAAACCAACAGCTGGAACCAAAGATAGACCATGTATCCAAGAGTCACGTCTTGCCAGAATCCACAGATTGATGATTTCACCACAAACAAAACTGTATTGCCATTTCCTACAATACAGCAACAAGATTTTTGACAGTATCAATCTTCTATTGCAACGAGAGGAGCCATGCTTGCACATTCTGCATCGGAAGCTCAGTGATGCATACAGGGACTTGCTTCTGAGATTCGTGAAGCCAGTGTGTATTGCTGCATGTTCACATGTAAAAGATGTGTCCTATGGAAAGGCAAATCAAAGGTCAGACAAAGATCTGATGATAGGTACAGATGCAAAAGAGTACATCAAGAGCATGACTACAGAGGAAGTTGATGTGTCTCTCCATCTTACCAAGGTTGATCTGGATTACTTCTATCTATCAGTACGAAAATACTATGAGTCTGCATGTGGATATGCACTGAAGACCTGGCCCTTTGATGTTAAGTTTCTCCAGGAAGCTGAAGTGTTGGACATCAATCTCAGAAGGAAAGTATCATTTTCCTCATTACAGTACTTTGTTGCCAGGTTCCCATGTATCCTTGACAACTCAAGCACCAGTACAGCAGATGACTTGGAGATTGAATTTGCAGAGTATCAGGTGGAGAATTTTGAGGATCATCCAGAAGTACTTGATACAAAGTTGAGAATTGACAAGAAGTGGAATGTGATTTCAGACATGAAGGATGGAAATGGATGCAGACGGTTCCAACTTCTCTGTAGAGTGATGAAAGCACTTCTTGTAGTTCCCCACTCAAATGCTGCATGTGAGAGGGTATTTAGTATTGTGAGAAAAAATAAGACAGACTTCAGAGGCTCAATGACTCATGACACTCTACAGTCTCTTCTCACAGAGAAGATCGGGAATGATGTGCCTTGCTACAAAAGGCAATTTTCTCAGGAATCCCTCAGAGACTTTAAACAGGCCACATATAAGTCTTTACAGGGCCAGGCAAGCTCATCTACCACTCCTGCAGCCCCTTCCCCCTCAGGACAATAAAGGTATTTTCATGTTGAATGCATTCTTTACTGTATTTCCTGAAGTATATTTTTATCAAATGACAATTCATGAAATCTCTCTAAGGTGCATTTATAATCTATCTGCAAAAACATTTGATGGTTTAGACAGCTGTCAGTTACTATCAAATGTTGTTTCTTGATGTGTTTTGCTACCCAAAACTCCCATCCGTGGGACAACGCTCCGCCTCTCCCTTACAAAATCATACCTCCGCAAAATCTACTGGATTCTATCATCCCAATGTTGGCAGCTCTGCACATTGAAAGATAGTATTTTGGAACTTAAAGGCATTATACAGTACTGTCAGAGTAGTAGGTCAATGATGTATGTAACAAGTCAGTTCCGGCTACAGAAATGGGTGATGTAAGATCAAGTACACAGGAATTGTCTTTGTGACCTTGTGTACTCTCCTACAGTGTATGCCTTCTAACCTCCTTCACTATGAGGGCAGCTTCTTGAATGCTAGTACATCCCATGAGATGCAATACTAGACTTTTCTGCTTTAATATTCTTCCTAAATAGCTTGAAATGTTAAAGAACTTAAAAATGCAAATATTATCTGACACCTTTCAGCAAAAGATGTTTTCTTTGTAATGACTGCTGGTAGGCATACATGAATGTATTGGTTATCATTTTGATCAGGAAATTCTAACTCAGAATTACTTTAATTGATGTTACAAAAAAATTGAAAATATATATATGTATTTATGCTGAGTTATTCAGGATGAAAACAAATCATTATCTGATATCAAGACACCAAAATTAATGATTTTTAAAACATGTAATCTTGATGTAATAATGGATATATCATACAAATATACCAGGCTTTGAGAAAGTAAATGTATAGAGGGAAATAGAGGGAAAGGTTAGACTGGCAATTACTATAATTATCAGGGACACATTTGGCTTATCATATTCCAATCTTATTTTGTGCATGAAACATCCATTAGCAGTGGGGCTGGTAACAAGATGTATTGAACCATTTGATCATTATTAATATAGCGAGCATTATCAGCCATGGAAACAATGTCTAGACTTGCTGTCATAAAGTATGAGGCAAAAAATGGATTTATTGATCTAAACCTACCTTATCATAAAAGACAGATAAATGATACAATGACACATGATGCAGCAATAATATGCTTTGCTATTTTTGCTCCACCTATTACGTACATTCAGAATCCAACAAGGCAATGTTTTGAGCTTGTATTGATTCAACGCAGTGCTACATGTGGGGGGTGATATGCTTCCGAGCAACAGCTATTTATTATGCTTTTATCACCCCTGACCAGCATGTAGCACTGCTCCATTCTGTATTGTTTGTTTTTACCATGTATAATGTCATCTATGTTTGTATCATGATTTGGTCAAATAAATAATAATAACCTTTAATTGGTTCAGTTTTCTTGCAAATATCCTCTTTATCCAAATCGATTAAATAATTAAGCCTTGTTTTGAGAAAGATAGCCTGGAAGTGTTAAACAATGGCCTAGACTACAATCATATGTGAATAACCCCTTCAGCATCAAACCCTTGATAACTAGGGACTACAGTTGAGAGATGGAAAATGTGTATTAATTACTCTAAAAACAAAGTGTATCCAGGGGTGTTTAATAAATAAACTCTGAACACATGAAGAGCACTGAGAAAAGCACAAGAGAACGACACATGAATGAAGCACTGCCCATGAACCATTAACCAGTATTGGACTAAAAAAATGAAATGAGTCATGGGTGTATTTTTAGCACAGGTACAGGCACCTCCTCAATGAAATTGATGGTTTATAAAGCTAAAAATCAACAAATACTACCTCCAGTCTCCTATTTAAAATTACTATGAAAGCAAGTACATGTATGTTGGAATAGTACCTTTTTTGTGCTATGATAATTTTGTGAATGTGTGACATATTGGGGAGCTGGTGCTATACAAATGCTATTCCTCAAAATCACTATCACCACCATCATCATCATCACTATCATCATCATCATCATCATCATCATCATCATCATCATCATCATCATCACCATCATTATCATCATCATCATCATCATCATCATCATCATCATCATCATCATCATCATCATCACCATCACCATCATCATCATCATCATCACCATTACCATCACCATCACATCATCATCATCATCATCATCATCGTCGTCGTCGTCATCATCATCATCATCATCATCATGGCAACTTTGTATCCTGGCAACTTTGCATTTCATAAAGCACATAGGATTTCAAATATAACCAGAAAGGCCAACTGCTTTCTGAAGATCCAGGCATACATGGCCATAGGCCAACAGCCAACAACAGGCCCAAGATCAACATTTTTTCTACATACATCTATAATGTATTATTCCTTGATGCATCTATTAAAAGGGGTGATCCAGGCTGAAAATGATATGATTTGAACAAAAAAAGAAAATCAGAGAACAAAACACTTAAAATGTGATCAAAATCGGACAAAAAAAAAAAGTTATAGCATTATGACAATTTGCATTATTTCTGTGAAACAGTTTTATGCATGTCTTGATGATCATTGATTGAGCAAACTGATGTCATATCCCCACTTGTCCTTTTGTATTTTATTACATAAAATTATGTTCATTCATTTTTTTCCTCCAAGAACTAAAAAGAATGGATTGACAATTCATTCGATATTCATTGCCTAACTTGTTTTATTATATTAAGGAGACATACCATTCACATATGTATACAAAAAGGAAATAATGATTTCATGTAATAAACTATTAAAGGAATGGAAAGTGGGGATATGACATCATCAGCCCACCCAACGAATATTCATGACGACATGCATATAACTGTTTTCGAATTTTTTTTTGCTAAACTTTAAAATTCAATAACTTGGTTATTTTGATTAAATTTTCAGCATTTTGCTCGATGAAATTTGCTCAATTTTTTTTTAGATATAATAATTTTCAGCCCAGAGTATCCCTTTAACTTTTCGAGCTGTTGGTTCACGAGGATGACCTCATCGTAATCAAGAGATCGGTTTTGAGAATCTCAACAATGGTGCTGCCCCTGATGACACTCCCCTCAAGGTTACCTTGAGAATTGACCTCAATTTAGGCCTGTCTAATCCCATCATCGTTTCAACAATATCATCCCTTTTCATACATTCTACAGTCATCAGATTTGCTTCTGTCATCAAGAGTAGTAGTCATCAAATAAGATGATTCATGAATAAGTAGCATCACATTATCATTGTTTTGTATGATGAAATGTAGAAAACGAGAAATTTATATCTTTATTAGATCATCAATAATACTCCTCCTTTGACAACTATCCCCTCTCAAGCTCAATTAACAAAAAATGTTTTTTTTCTTTCAATTTAATACAAGAAAACATTCCCAATAAAAGTAAAAAGAATTATCTCATTAATTTCATCATTTTCTAAAAGAAAATAAATCCTTAATTCCTATATTATTCAAATGCAGAGTTGCAACCAATTGCAAAGCACAATGGATAAAGAAATTTGGGATTTGCAGAAATAGAATAAATCACAAAATATATGTTTATAGCTTTGATTAAAGTCCAAATTGTTTTGTTAATACCCATGTTTATAAGGTTGTCAATGTGAAAGACATACCTAGTACATGTACAATATATAAAGGACCATGACCTTTCCTTTATTAAATATTTTCATAAATTATAATTTTTCTATAAATCCTAAATAATACTAATAGTTACAATCAGATAGTGGAATACTTTGCATTTCTATTAAAGAGCTTTTGTAATTAACGTTACCCCAGTCTTTGGATCGATCACTGCTCCACACATAAAGTGCACCATCTCCACTCCCTGAGGAGCATCCTGGCCAGGCAACTGAATATTACCAGTGCGCACTGTATGCCAAACTAAACCACAATGATGTTCATATTCTACCAGGGCCCCCTTGCATAAAAGTTACTATTATGGTAACTTTGTCATCCAATGGAAACTACCATGGTAACGATGATCAACAGCCAATCAGAATCAAGGATTCCATGCAAGTTACCATTGGATGGCAAAGTTACCATAATAGTAACTTTCATGCAATGGAGCCCTGGTACCCATTTACCACCTGGGTGGAGAGTGACAAACACAGATAAGTGCCTTGGATTATTAAGATTCAAGACACTGAACTACTACACCTCCACAACCAAAACACCGAATTCTAGCCAGAGTAAATCCAACAGCTCACCAGATAATATCCATCTGCATTCTTTGCTTTAACCTATTTTGACATCAGAAGTGTGCATGAAATTGGAATGTGGTATGGATCAAACCGTTACCATGGTAATACCATTGTTATGTGTGGTTCATGTGGTCTCAACAAATGACATAATGAGTGGTAGCCAACAGGGATAGGCTTGTAACTCACTTTTATTGAAGAATTAGATTTGGTACAGATTGAATAGTTAAGTTAAACTGCTTGTCTAAAGCTTTAAAAGCTTCTATTAAGATTCAAGATGATTCACAGTCGACTGTCATTCCAAACAAGGCATAAGCGATTTTGTGTCTCGCCCACTTATGAAAATAACCAGAAATATCGTGATTTGCAAGGGCATGCAACAGAATTATATCGAAACTTCATTGTGAAATGACTGGGATGGAATAACACTTGTCATAAGAGTCTTGCACATTAACTTTAATGTTGACCTGAAAATGAAATTTGACATTACCATGTCACCACTGAACACAATAACATGCAGGTCTCATAAGTACACCTACAACGGTACAACCCAAGTTTGGTATAAAAGTGACTTACAGTTGCAGAGTTATGTCATATCATTGACCTCAAAATGACCTTTGACCTTACTATGTGACCTCTGATTGCGCCATGATATGCAGGTCTCCTCAGTTCATCTACAACCAAAGTTTGGGTGAAAAATGATTTACAGTTGCGGATTTATGTGTCATAAGAGAGTCTTGCACACAAACTTTAATGTTGACCTGAAAATGACCTTTGACCTTACCATGTGACCTCTGACTGCAGCATAACATGTAGGTCCCCTAAGTACATCTACCATCCAGGTTTGGTCGAAAAGTGACTTACGGTTGCAGAGTTACGTGTCATGAAAGAAAGTCTTGCAAGTAAACTTTAATGTTGACCTGAAAATGACTTTTGATCTTACCATGTGACCTCCGACTGCAGCATGACATGCAGGTCTCCTAACTACATCTACAATCCAAGTTTGGGGGAAAAGTGACTTGCAGTTGCGGAGTTAGGTGTCATAATAGAGTCTGTAAACTTTAACGTTGACCTGAAAATGACCTTTGACCTTACCATGTGACCTCCGACTGAGGACATAACATACAGGTCCCCCAAGTACATCTACCATCCAAGTTTGGTTGAACAGTTACTTTAATACGGTTGTGGAGTTATGTGTTTGTGGGTTTGTGATGGACGGACGACATTTGGATCCCTAATACCCCTTTCATAAACCCAATTATGCGGCTAATAGCAGCATAATTTGGTCGTAAAATCGGAGGAGTTATCCGCATTATTTTGATGCTGCAATTATCCGCATAATAGCAGCATCGGGACAAGATTTTGAGTTTATGAACGTATTTCCAAATAATGCGGATAATTGCCATGGTGCGGTCACAAGGTCACCCTTTTCCAACACAACCGTATCGGAGGGGGTGTGTCCAGTTGTCATGACTATTATCCGCCTTTTTCAGGATGGGCGCTCGTAAAAATAATGCGGATAATTTTCGGAGTTTGTGAACGCAATTTTTATTGAATTATCCGCATTACTATTAGGCCGTTAATTGGAGGATAGGTTTATGAAAGGGGTATTAGTCTCGCCTTCACCTCTGGTAGGCGAGACAAAAATGCAATCATTAAAATGTGCAGTGAGGATACTCCTCTTTGACCATGGGAGTGTTTCATGGTTACTCTGTCAATGATTTTCTCTGACAGATGTTATTACCTACTGCAAATCTTTGCATCTGATTGGCCGAGAGCTAATCAATAGATGGAATTCACTGACGAAACTTTTCATGAAACACTCTCCATATTACTGGAGGTCTATTTATATTTGGGACGGGGAGGGGGGGGGGGTCACTTCCATTGACAAGTGGATACCAAGCGTGATCCCCAAAACACGTAAAAAGCATCTTTTTCAAGATAGGGCACGTTACATACGTAACATAATAAGGGTGTCAAAAACACTACAATAATGAAAAAAGGGTATATATTTTGCTGGGAAAACTAAGTGTTTACGGTCCAATTTGCGAGGGTATAACTAAAAAAAAGACTAAAATACTTTATAAAGGATGTACTTTTGGCCCCAATACTGCTTATTTAGGGTTTGATTTGAGCGAGGTGCGTAGGGTGAAAGTTAAGGTAAAGCCGACGTCCGTGACATAACAATTAAGATATCGTTGTACTTAAAATGTTTAGGGGGTCAATTCAGGGAATACTTGTCAAGGGTACCGTTTTGTTTCCAATGCTTGTTAATGGTAGGGTTTCACATGCCAATACTTGTTTAAGGGGTGCATTTTCAGAACATGGAAAATACTTGTTTAGGGTGCTTTTCGAAACCCCATGGTTACACATGGTATCCACTCGTCAATGGAAGTGCCTCCCCCCGGATTTGGGATTCTGTAAATGAGAGGAAGAAAAAGCATCCACTAATTATGCATAACAAAATACTGCAGCTAAGCCCCTTCAGATCACTCTAACCCATATTGCAACAAAAAGTCAACTCGGGATTACATGTACCATATGGCACATGTTTATGTGGTACAGCCTCTTGTGTGACTTCATTGATGTTTGTATTACATATGTACTAAAACAATATATAAATGAAAATAAAATCAATAACCTTATATCATCATCTATGCGATACCATCGGGTAATAAATCAGAAATGTCTGTGGAAATTTGGGATGGGAACGGGTAGACAATGGCATCATGCAGGGCATAAAATAAGCAACCTTTTTGTACGTCCGACCCCCATTTTTCTCAAGTTGAACTTCACTTCACAATCTGAGCAAGTCATGGTCATTTGAGAGCATTACAGACTATCAAAAGAACAAAAAATCAGAGACAGAAAATTTCATGAATGTCCCACATACATGTATAGGGGGTCAGACGTACATATGTTATGGAATGTATCTTTAAATGATAGCCAGTAATATATATTTTTGGTTTTAATTTGTCATATTTTATTTCTAGCATAATATATGAATTAGGTCAGGTATGGTCTTAAAAAAGACAGGATGAGGATCCAAGGTAGGCCTCAAAAGATCTTTGATACTAAAATCAAACTAGACCTTGGGTCTTAAAAAAAAAAGTGAGAGCTAATCGATAAACGCTGATAAATAGAACCATCCTGAACGCAATGAACCCATGGTTGTTTAAACCTTGATATAAACATCCTGTTAAAACAGGAAACTTGAGGGAAACTGTCTGTTTGTCTCTATTTTTAGGTGAAATAATGTACAGATTATTAGGCCTGATTTCCATCATTTTAGGATTATAGAAGGGTGATAGATTACAGAAGGATAATACAGATCAAAGTATATCACATTGGAACCAGGTATTTCCTGTACAGTAGTATTAAAGCCCATTGTAAATTTGGACACAATCAATTTTTTCCCCCTCTCTCTCTCTCTCTCTTTCCAGACAAATTTGTTGAAATTGATATTCCTATCACAGACAAGGTCATGAATGTAGCTCATGTTTTTAAACAATTTCCCCTGATAAACTATTGAGAAAAAATTGTTTAAGTTAAACCAGCTACATTCTCTACGTCGAATATTCAATGCAATTTTCAGGCTAAAATAGACAAAGAATGCCTATATGTCAATTATATCTAAAGAAGTCAAATTTTAAGTTGAACAGATTTTGCTGCTCCCAAGAGTTAAGACCTTGACAGATGTATTAAACATTTATAACAATCAAATAACAAAGCAGGCACCCTGGAATTGTATTTATACAACTTTTTAAACAATTTCTGATCTGGCATTTCTCATTATGTCAAAAACAATAAATCTAGTTTCACATCAATGAGGTTTGCTCTGATCTGAAACATAAAACATCTGCTGTATTTAATATATTTACATGAAGTGAGTGTTTATAAAATAGCTTGCATTCATTCCAAGCACTGCAAATATAGGTGATTTCACACCCACCCAATAAAAGAAACAAGAACATGGTATTTCTGATGGAAAATTTAACCTACAAATAGATCAAGTGGATTGTTTCATGAAAGTACTTGTCAGATGTTTTATATATACAGTTACCATAGAAACAATCAGGCACGTGAGCTTTTTCAGCCAATCAAATATAAGAATAAATTACTTGTCAAACACTCCTGAGAAAATGTCAAGTATATAGACCTACATGTATTTTGCCACTGGTGTGGACGCTAGTGGTACTTGTTCCTTTCCCAATAGAAAATACCCATGAATAAAGAGGAACTTTTCATAAATTACAATAACTTTTTCAGGGATTTCTAAAACTAGTAGTGATTTTAGCCTTTTGACAAAGACTGACAACTTCATTTTCAGTACTTCTCATAATTTGCTAGTACTTTCTTGATTAGGTTGACGTTGATTAAGCTGAAATGAGGAATCCATTAGACAGATGATGATTATTCACCAGGCGATGTGAGAGAACGTCAATGTGAACACACCCGATGGGGGGAACCAATGTCAAGATTGTATATTTATTGTGAGGAACCAGGGGAAGGAAACCTTCACTTGTTTGTTGAAGAAGGAATGAATCGCTGAAACTTTTCAGGATTGTTCCCTAACCCCTTGGGTGTATACTTAAAGAGTGTGCTTTGAACTTGGTTTGAGGTCTACAGGGAGAAGCTTACTGAAAAATGAGGGTCAGAAAATGACATGGCATGTACAGCAGCGACCAGAGAAGAATGTTTGAATCACTATTTGCAGATCATTTGTATCAAGCTAGCTGACTGTTTATGTAGATTTGATTGGATCGTTTGTTGCTAACAATACGTGCCTTCGCAGTTCTTGCTTTGCCATTCATCTTGGGATGGAGGGAACACTGCAAAATCAGTGCACCCTTGATCATTTTTTTCTCTAAATCTAATGCTAATAGGGCCTACTTTGATTCAATTGATTTCTTTGGATTATAAAAAAAACTTACCATATATCACTCTTCAAGAATATTGTGATTTACCAATTGCCAAAGAAATATTGAACATTTAAATATAACTTATGTTACAGTCAGAGCCTTGGGCCCTGTCTTAGAAATAGTTGCAATAGATTCAAAGGATTCAATAGATTAATGTTTTTTATCTGTACAGACAGAGCCCCTTGGCAGATCAATACTCGTTGATAGGGTTATCCTGTATAGAGAAAACCAAATAAGTAAATGAATATTAAATCAATCAATCAATAAAACTCAAATTGAGACAAGTCAGTTTCAATAATTTTCTTAATTATATAAGTTGACAAAATTTCAGTTTGATTTTGGTTCAAATTCATTGCAACTCTCTGAAAGATGGGCCCAAAATCAATTTTCATACTCACTTTTGCTACACTGTTAAGCTCCAGTCAGTAACTAAATAGCAATACTTGACATCACTCACAAAAATCACAATTAATATTTCAGGGAGAGGAACCAACTGAATAAAGTGCAAGATTTTTTAGCAATGACTTTGTAAACAATTGACAGACAAGAAGGTGACACCATAGGCTAGAACATAACCTTGATCTTAGCAAGAGAAGATATCTCCACAAACAGCTCAAACAATGGGCAGAGGTGATGGGGTGCAAGGCACAATGAACTGGTTTGTCTTGGGACGTGTTCAATCAACAGTTTTTTCTCTTTAAACTGAAAACTGGATTCACAGATATTTAGTTCAAATCAAGGTGCATTTGGGCAATTTTACGTCGATGAAATTTCATTGACTTCCAAAAAGCAAATATTCAAAAGTGAAAGAGGTGCAGTTTGAGAGGAAAATCAGTGGAACCGCCATTACAAAAAGCATTTCAAAAAATGAATAGAACCCAATAGTGATAACTGTATTATCTATCTAGATTGCAATATTTGGATATTTTATGTCTATAGGTGGTTTCAGACCGCCTCGAAGTTGGCCAGTTCCAGGTATTCTCTGATCGGGAAATTTACCCCGATCAGAAAATACCAGGTATTTTGGCGGTGTGAAAGCAAACTACGCGTAATATCCCCGAAAGAAAATACCCGATAAATAGTAGGTACTTGGCGAAATTACGAGAACTTTCGCGGGGATTTTTCCAAGGTCGTGGGTATTTTGGCGGTCTGAAAGCAAATTACGGGAACTTTTAGCCCAGCGTGTCGTTGGGTGCGGCGCCGTGCATGGGTTGCTGCTGGGCTAGTGATTTTGAATTTCGCGCCTTGCTGCTTATCAGACCATACTGCGCATGCTCGTAACTTCAGGAACTTATCCCGAAGAGTATGTTTCAGGGCGGTGTGAATGCAGGAATAATTAATGGGTATTTTTCAGCCTAAAAAAGTTCTCGTAATTTAACGGGGATTCTTGTGATCGAGGCGGTTTGAAACCACCTAAAGTGAATAAATAAAATCAAATGAGCAGGAGATATAAATCTCAACCATATTTGGGCTTCTTGGAATTATTCAAACATCCATTTAAATTGCATAATACTCTGCACTGAACTGTACTTCCTGGATCAAGCTGTGGGTGGGCTTGAATGTGGGGTAAAAAAGTTGATAAAAAGATGATTAGATTTCTCCTAAATAAGTTCATAGTTATTTCATGTTTGAATGTCCATTGTAATTAAATGAACTTTATTTTAACCTATACTTCCCAGATTATGCTCACTGATGTGTGGTGGGTGGGCTTGAATGCGAGGTGACTTTGTTGATGAAAAGTTGATTCATTTTCTCCTTAACAAGTTTGTGTTTTGTTTTTAACATCCATTACAGTTACATGAACTTTATTTTTGACCTATACTTCCTGGGTCAAACTCACTGATCTGATTAGTATGGTGGGTAGGCTTGAATGAGGGGAAATATATTAATAAAAGTTGATCTCTCCCAAAACTGTGTTCATGTTTTGTGTATGCTTTTATGTTTGTGATTCATATCATGTGAACACATCTCAGGCCTGGTTCCAATTGGCACCTCCTCTCTGGTCACGATTTCTTTTATGCCTTGAACCTTGACTCTGAGTCTTGCACAAATCTAAAACCAATCTTTTGACATCACAACCTCAGTGGCTGCATAACAAAGCGTTTCACACCATGTTCTGGTAGCTCTTCAATAGAGATGTTACACAGTTCATGTAGGAAAACAAATCTAGTTAACACCTGGTCTACATTATAACCACAAAGGCATACATTACATCAGCTCGTTTCACTATTACACAATATACATGTACGTGATAACTTTTCGGGAACAGATCCTGCTTATAACGCAAAACAGATTAACCCCATCTCTCTCAAAACAATTAATGTAGAACCTTTTGTGTTTTAATTCCTCTACAAAATACACAAAAGCCAGGTTCACAGAGAGTTAATATTCATTTTCTTTCTCAATATATTTTTTCAATGTTTGAAAAAGTCTCATTTTTACAAAGTGCTCTTGAAAAGAATACTGACGATGGAAGGTAGGTTTTGTTTTCAAAGATATGTGAAAGTTACTGGGAGTTGAGGGAAGAGACTGGCATTTCTTTGTCCAAAATTTATGTAAAATCCAACTTGCTAACATACAAAGGAGAAAAAGGGGGAAAAGATCTACACACAAAATAAAGAGTTGCAGTAGAGCCATTGATTGATGAAATAAAAATATGACAAATTGTTGTCACCTTATTAGCAAAGCACATCAATGATAATAGTAAAGAAAGATTCATATGAACCAAAACCTAGTATTGCCTAAATAAAACAATGGGAGTTTGAGAGAAACTCTTCACCTACAAACCCATAAAAAGGACTGATTACATGCATTGGCCTCTTTATGTCACCAAGTAAAATATGTCTACCAATTTGAGCAATTATTTCTTGCAACTGAGATTCTCTTCCCAGAAAAACAACTGAATAAATTGTCAAAGGTATACCCATAAATTTTCTTTCAAATAAACATGTCCAAGATCACTTTCAAGAGCAAAGGTTACAGCTTACTGGAGGCATAAATCCTTTTTCTTTCTCTCTCTCTCTCTTTCTCTATCTCATACAAAGATGCGCTACTGTTGAAATTTGTAAGACTCCAGGGGAAAGTTTGATGATCTGTGATATAGACCAAAAAATTCTTTGTTCGTAATCTCATTTTATCTTTTGCATTGCTTGCTATTTTCATAGCATTTGCATGGAGTTTCTCCATGGTATTTGTATTTAATACGAACATCAAATACAACATCATTCTTCTTCCTGGGGAATTTTTCATACAATCATATATACATAATTGTATGATAGCTGGAACATATACTTGTGTTAAATTAGATTTTCAAGTAAATTATAATTTGCATCAGCATAATATGAAATATTATCTTTGTAGATTTAAATCATTGCTTTGCAGCTAATACAGATAATGGGAAATACCTTTGAGAGAAAATTGTGAAATGGTGGTTAATTTTCATAGATAGATCAAAGTTCTGTAAAAAAAAAAATGAATGCTATAAAGGATGGAATGTAGACTGAACCGGAGTTTAGAACTATTTAGAAGTTGACTTGCGTCTAAGTATGTTTTTATGCCATTCTCTTAACAATGAAAAAGTAGAAAACTAAAAATAATTTACCATCAGACATAAGTCAACTCAGCTCTGGCTATTAACCCCTCTGAAGTCTGATTAACCAAAGAAATCCATAGTCACTTGAATCATTTCAGCTCATACACAAGTGTTCCAATGGTCAATTTCTGAAGATCATTAATACATTTTGAAACATACATGCAGTCCAGATTTCCTGCTAGACAGTCCTATGCCACAAGAGGGCATTGATACCCAATAACAGCAAGTCCTTCAGAGAGGATGTAGATCCATTAGTCTTCTACTTGCTGCCTATAACAGATCAGAAAATCACAATGAACTCGAAAGAAGTCCGGAATTCATGATTTAGTCCAAATCCCCAAATCACTCCTACACGTTGCCATCTTAACTCGATCACATCCAGCGGTAAAGCCAGCCACGTTCAGTGGTAAACCTCTGACTGAGTGCTGGTTACAGAAAACAAAGTTGCAACGTGCCTCGATATATACTCATTCCTCCTGGCTGTGACGGGCAGATGCCCTCTATGCGTCTAACCACACATCATGGGCTGTATGTACACATAGTTGACATGTCACTAAATCAAGGGTGACACAAATGGCACTACCAGCTCACATATGTGGGACTGAGGAAAGGCATTTAAAGTGAAAAATCATCAAAGCTACATGTAAAGATGGTTTCAAAAATGAATACAGGTTGTATTGGACAAAGCTCAGATTTAGTTTTTAAGATGTATAGCACAAGCTAAATTATATGAAATTTCTGAAACAAATGTAATTTCTGGAATGGAAACCAGAGTGCCACTTACAAGTGATCATGGAGGCATGATATAAAGAAAATTGTATTTTCATGGATTTTTATAAATTTTCTGTATAATATTTTTGTACAGTAAATATGTTTCTTAACTTTTCTTTTTATAATTATAGAATCAACCCAAAGTCCAAGTATACATGTTCTTCATCTTTAACAAAAATTTATGAACATAAGAGTGAAAATAGGGAGTGAGTGAAAATGCATCTACATTTGTACATGGAGGGGGGGGGGGCTAAATATAAATTCTTATGGGGAAGGGGCACCAAGAAGGCACCATTCTCAAAATTGATAAAATATTCAGGTATTCAAAATTTATTGTCATGTTCAAGATGAATGAACACTGGCACAAAAATCATATTATGGCTGTTGGTACAAAGTAAAATATACAGCATAATAATACATGTTTCCAAAATTATGGCATTAAGTAATATTATAAACTTTAGAAAATACATGTATACACCATTGTGGGTTTCTCCCTTTAAATCTACGTAGGTTAACTAGTATTTCTACTTTTCACAAATTTTCTTCATTTTTTGCAACTTGGGCATTTTTTTTTTACACAGATGGTAAACAGCCCCTTCCTCTTAACCCCCTCCCAGGTTTAAATACTCTGCTGAAATCTGAAGGCCACTAGGATTTAACATACAGATCAATCCCATGAAGTGTGCGAAGAAACTCCACTCAGAGTCCTAAGCAGCCAATGCCATGACTACATGTACATGTACTTTGGTCACAGGGTCGGTTTCATGAAACGGTTACTTCGATTTTCCTTTGGGTGGATGTATCCTGATAGGTGATTTCACACCAAAGCAAATTACTAAACTTTAAATGGGAGGAAAGGAGAATTGAGATGTTAATCCCTATACAGACGGAAATGTCAAATGTGTGTGTACTGTAACTGAATGTAAAACTCAGCAAGAACTTTCTTTGCTTAAAAATTTCAAAGTGCACTGATGCTTTAAAACAGTCTGAAAGACATTTCCACAAGCTGGAATCACCCTTTGACTTTGATGTTAATAGAGACTTTTAGGAGCAGTGAACGAGAACGACGTAGCATTCGTCTGATCGTTCGAGTCAACGTCGTCGTCTGCCCTTGTTCACTACAGAAGCAAATACATTAGATTTCAATCGACTTGTATGTGTATGTACGTCCACGTGAAACAGCGCGATAACCAGCGGGTCATGACACGCTGCCCGACCCGGAAGATCTGGCGTACCATCGCCTGGCGACCCGGTCAGGTGATGCGAAGGTGCAACTTGTGCACACTTGCCCTTTCACTTGCTTTGATTCCTTTTTACACGAGTTAGGATATATATCGATATATATTTTGGAGATCAGAAAGCAATTTCAAATATGATAAACATAATGCATCATACAACTTACATTAATTTTGTGAAAAGTCACTGAAAACTGTCTTTTAAAAGGGAAAGGTTGATCTTCATGCTGGGCTTGAACGGTTAAAATGACGTCACTCACGTGCACGTCAACTATGATTTTGGAGAACCGCAAAATGGAGGCATATGGAACGCCAAAAAATGACTTCATCTCGAATCAGTCAACGTGCATTTTTAAAAGTGCTCAATGTCTTTTGTACATATAGGCCTACTTTCAAGATGGTACAGCCCATGAAAAATGCCTTCAAATGAAGCTCATAGAGTTTGACTTTGAATAAAAGATTGTATGGACGTGACCCAGTGTTGAAATCAATTTAAATGAGACATACATCATGTCAATGTATCAGGCACATACTCAGCAGGAGTGCATTACATTGCAGGCCTACTAGAAATCTTTTGTTGCAGTTGGAGTTATGTTCACTCAACATATAAGATTGCATGCCAACAGCTTGACACCAAAAAGTATTCTGTGAGAAAATGCCAATTCAGAGGATAAATGTGATGAGAATGTCAAATTAGTAGGCTACTGATGGGGCTACCCTGTTAAAATAAAACTAACAAAATAAATAAATACACTTAACACTGTGATGTTTCTTGTAGGCCTATAGAGTACTCTAAATTCTGTACTCTAAAATTTGTCAAACGTACCAGAAATGAAATAAGGTTTGTAAGTAATAAGTAATAACTAATAACTCATGAACAGAATGAGAAACCTTATTCCATTTTTGGATTATTAACCAACCTTCAGAATATTGAAACTTATTTCAGTTTGAGAATAACAAACCTTTAGATTCAAACCTTCGTAGTGACAAATCTTTAATAGGGCCCTGTCACATCGTTTCATGCCAACATTGCAAGTGAGCAGCAGGTGATTGCCCACAACTCACCCGCAACAAAGTTTTGAGCATGTTCAAAACTTTTCTGCATGCAAATTAGTCTTGGTGCGCTTCTGCGGGCAACTGTGAGTGATATAGTATGCGCAAGATACTGTCAATGCGAGCGGCCTGCGGGTAGCATAAATAGTTACCCGCAAGGCCTGCATGGAACGATAATGACAGGGCCTTTAGAAATACACTCGAGAATGTCGTGAGATTTAAAAAATTTCAGACCGTACATGGAGCTTTACCCTTTTCCATCATCCTATCCTTCATTTTTTTATCATGGAGTGATTAAGAAGACTTGTATACCTCACAAGAAAAACATTACACTATTTAAATCATCCTTGAATGTCTTCCAAACAGAAATTGATGAGGTCATCCTTCTATCTTTCTCTGATGAAAGTACATTGCAATGTGTCTACATATCATTATCATACCTATTGTCTTTAACCTCGATAAGAAAATAACACTCCAACATACGTGACATGACAGGGACATCATGACTGAACGGATACCCCTTTCATAAACCCAATAAAACCTATCCTCCAATTAGCCGCCTAAGAGTAATGCGGATAATTCAATTAAAATTGCGTTCACAAACTCCGAAAATTATCCGCATTATTTTTACGAGCGCCCGTCCTGAAAAAGGCGGATAATCGTCCGATGCGGTTGTGTTGGAAAAGGGTGACCTTGTGACCGCACCATGGCAATTATCCGCATGATTTGGAAATACGTTCATAAAGTCAAAATCTTGTCCCGATGCCGCTATTATGCAGAGGCTGCCACTTTTGTCTTTGCCTTTATAAGAATTAAGAGTCTGATGCTGTTACGCAAAACGTCAGCTATAGTCTGATACCGAAGACTACAAATCGTGGCTGGAAGCCAGTGCCTACATGTATATACTCGAGTCTTGCAACTTTTCTCTTTATCAACTAATGTCCAGTGGCAGTTTTTTATATTTTAAACCAGCACCAAGTCCTGGGTAGCCTATCTGATATGCGCCGGGTTATAGTGGGCAAGTTACTGGTCGCGCCAAGCAGACTGACGGGCGAGGGCGAAGCCCGAGCACATATCATCCCTGGTAAAGTCATCAATATGCATATGGTTATCATATGCGTGACATACTTTTAATTATGCATCATTCATGAGATAACCCTTATATGGCGATCAACTGTATTTTTTAACCAAATATCATCACAGTCTATGATTTTATTGGGCGAGTTCATTCGTATGTGGGTTCATTCAGAAAATCGAAAATTTAATAAACCTTTCGTTTCCTCATATTTCTTTAATGTTTGATTATTTATAATAAATACGCTTTTGTGTTGAATATTCTATTTTATTTAGACTTTAATTGAACAATTATTTGTTTTCTCTCTGACATCTTGTACCCGCTTCGAAGTAGTTGTACCGGGAGTTGCAGTAGATTTACCAGGGATCGAGTGGTCTTCCCTGTGGCTGGCACTGGCGGCTACTGTCTCACTGCTCCCACTCTCAGTCTCAGAACGTAGAAAGTCAAACGACAATGGCAGAGCCTGGTATATTGCACTTTTTCCGAATCCAGTTGGTAAACTTACGAAACAATCCTCTTTATTTAGTACTGAACATATCGCTGAAGCCTACAGGTCCTTAAAGTCGTCTGTTCTGAGCTTTTGGGCAGCATATTTCAAACTCTCTTTAATTCTGACAGACTTGAAATCTCTCGCGAACGTCATTTTGAGCTCATTAATATTCATTATACGTCACGTTCAAGCCTCGTCGCTTATTGGTCTGTGTTCGCGGACAGTTATGAATATTTATATTGAAGCTTAGTTGGGGGTTCGTAGAATTTCTACGAACGGAACAAGGTAAATAATAAAAAAATCGTTTTTTGTCTTCACCAGTGATGACAGGCGCTCGGGCTGCGCCCTCGCCAGTCAGTAGTTTGCCCACTAGCCCGACGCATATCGGATAGTCTAAGTCCTGGGCAATAAAAAGGTAACAAGTAACACAAGGCTGGAGTGTGCATGTATGGACGATGGTTGCAAAAGCAGCCACGTTTCATAGTCTTCCGTATCAGTCTATTGCCAATGTTTTACCTTATAGCATATTAAAGCCTAAAGGCAAAGAAAAAAGCTGCATCTGACTCCAAGTGCTCACCCATCTCAACTTCGTTGCTGCCCTCGAAATTCCCCTATTACCGACAGTGGTTCCTTAATATTAATAAACAGTGCTTAAACCCTATCTTAACTGGGCTATTTTGGACCAGTATATACTGGGGGAGGGGGTCAATTTGACCCCCCCTCAGATCTCGGCCGCTGATTGCGCAATCGCCGCAAATATTTGCAAGCACGTAGAGCCAGATTTAAACTACAAGAGTGTATAGTAAAATTTTCAACAAAAAAAAAAAAATTATTAATTAATTATGCAAATAAGCATATGAAATTTGACATAAATTTGGTTTTTTGTGTTGTATTTGCCTTTAACTCAATTTATATAGCTAGTAGAATGCTAATTTTTGATGGGAGTATCAATTATTACATTTCTAACAAATATCTACAAAAAAATAGCAAAAATATAATTAATTTCTTATGTATTTTATTGTTTTTTAAATTCTTATGTATTTCTCTGTTTTTTCAAACCTTTGTTTTTTAGTGTTTTTCCCGATGAACTTTGTTGAGGACCCTTTTGCGATCATAAGTAGCATAAAATAAATCCATTTAAACCAACAAAACTAAAAATAATCATACAATTATGATTTTTGGTTAAAAAACACAAATTGCATTGACTTTTTACACGGAATCACGTTTTTGAGCAATTTCTGGTCTGACATACAAAAGTTTACAAAACGTTGCGTAATTTTGGAACCGCGTACCCGGGCGTCGCAAATTTTGTCTCAAAAGATGCGCAAGACTTGAAAGTAAAAAGTCAGTGAGCGGCGCAGTCAAAAAATTTGTGCGACGGCGTAGTGACAAAATTTGTTGAGGGGGGGGGTCAAATTGACCCCCCCCCCCAGTTTAATAAGGGTTAACAATGCTTTGTATCCTCTGGAAAAAGCGCTAGTATAAATCTAATTATCATTATTAAAAGAAAATAAAAAATGACTTGTCCTATAAAGGGCCTTACTGCCAGGGATGCCCCCACCCCAAGGAATTTAACAGTCGATCAAAAATCAAACTTCTTTATCATAATGGAAAAGAACACATTTACCTACCTCAGGGGTTCTCAAACTTTTTCTTTAAAGGGCCAGATGAGACTCCAAGTAAACCTGAAAGGGCCAGGGTGAAGTGAATACTTAGAAAAAAATGTGCGCGAAGCGCAAAAACCCTTGCGGTCGAGGTCCTAGATGCTCTCTTGTGCATTCTGGCCCTTATTTTTGGAGCATTTGATCCAACAAATTTATTACAGTTTCATATGGAACGCAGGTAAAATTAGAAAAGATTTCAAATACAGCGAGAGTCAATATTATGATAACAAAATTGAAGTATTTTTTTAAAAGGAATCTAGATTGTATTTATACATACCTGGTATTGGGGAGACAGATAATGTCTTGAAGTATCAATATTTTGTGTAGTCAAAGTAGAATGAATAATAGAGCAGGTCTGTTGTAGGCTCTAACAAGAATAGTCTCCTGGTCACTTTCAATATGGGAAAAGTGACAGTCTGTCAACAAAAAGTTGCTTGAACCTTGGCACAAAAGGTGTAATTGCCAGACGAAGGCACTGGTGCAAATGTTCACTGGTCAATCATGGGCGGCTTCAACCCCCTCCCCCACACTTTTTTCCAAAACCATGTACAAAACGTAAAAATTACCACATGACCACATGGCAAGCCCCCCTCCCCCACTTTGAAAACCGTTCTGCGGCCCCTGTCAAGGTACTTCGGTATCTTTCGCACCTGTATGTAGATCCAAACATGGTGAGAACACCGCTGGTCATCTAATAAGAAAGTAGATCGAACAGACAGGAAAGACTCCACTAAACTTTTTATTTGACAGCCATTATCCGGTTAGGTCTACATGGATACACAATGTAATCATATTGAGCTATGTTTCATATTGTGACTTAAAAGTGATTTAAAAAAAAAACCAGCAGAATCTCGCGGGCCAGATTGAGAAGCTCCCCGGGCCGGATCCGGCCCGCGGGCCGTAGTTTGAGAACCCCTGACCTACCTGGATCATGGCCCTACAGGTGACTTCATTTTCTCCTTCCTATCCAAAGGACTTGCTCCCATGATCAGCAAGACATTCTTATGTAGGGATGCCGGCTCGTCACATCAACATCATCTCATGCTCTCTGCCAAGATTGAAAAAAAAATTAAAAATGTTGTGATGATAATGCTGTGATCGAATATACACCCCATTATTCAAGGAAGTATTGGCCTTAAAGCTAAATGAACGTAGTTGCAGTAAAACACTGATTTCGTGAGAAAGTCTGTAAAACCAAGGTAAAGTATTAATATATCACCGTGGATCTAGATCTGGTACAGTTACATAAACTGAACTTTGAGATCGTTCCCAAAGCTGGAATTTACCTTTAAACTGCTTTACTTTGACAAAAGGAAGGAAGCAAAGGTGCAACTACCTGTCAAGGATCACAGTATTCATGTGATTCACATAGATACCAAAGCATTTAATTCTACCGTTTAATGTGTAATGAGAACGGTCAAAGTGATCTTGGAAGCGATCTTCCAAACTGGTTCAGAAAAACCTCTCGATGTAGTTTTCAAGATCACTTTGCCTCGTTAAACTGGTTTTAGAGTAAGTGAGGACACAACCGTTCTTCGGAAAGCGATCTTCGCATATTTTGAGCACGCTACTTCCACACACTGTGTGTAGAATATCTACGCTGCAGTTTCAAATTTCGCGCAAAATATATCACCCAACTGAGAGCGTTCCCATAGCAACAAGGCCACTTTATGTAAAGTGATTTTGAAAACCACTTTCGGCTGATCAAATAGGAACGCTAGCAAAGCGATCTTTCAAAGTGGTTTGCTGAACCGATTTCCAGTATAAAACTAGTTTTAGAAAATGTAATGAGAACGGTGTCTTAGTGTTTTTCTATGAAGCTTTGCCTGGAAGAAAAACTAAACTTGTATAGTATAAATTCATCTGTACATAAAAAAAAAATCCAGTTCAGTTGTCACTATAAATTTCCTGATGTGCAAGTAGGGCATTACAGCCCAGCAACATTTCCTTTTCAAATATTTAGATAATACAGATTACATGAAGAGAAAGATACAACAAAAATAATAAACACTTGACACTGGATAATAATATTTGCATCGCCCATTCCTGTCCTGGTTTGGTTACATTTAAAGACTTTGAGACTTAAAAACATGTTTATTTTCAAATCTGAAAATATTAATTTGTAGTTGAGAAACGATAATATGAAAGCTTTGTACCCAAACATCCATTGGCAGTACTGTATGCATGTAGGCCTATGTTAATAATAAGTGAATAATCACAGCCACTGTTTGAAAACAACTCTGCTTTGTTCTTATCACAGCTGTTTTGAATTCCACAGATAGTACATGTAAATTTTTAGAAAGTATGAAACTATGAATGTTGTTTCTTTGAAATGGTGGAAATATTTGAGTTACAGTTTAAAAGACCAATCAGAATGTTACTAATTTGTCTGTTACTCTGTGATGTGATGCTCTATGTAACATGATTTTTTTTCCTTTATATTTATATATTTTATTGGTTTATTGGCTTGTGAAATAAAGTTGAAATTGAAATTGTAATATCCATGGAAGCATTCAGTAGTCTGAGTCAATGTTTGAGAATGATACTCATGATACCAAAGATCAATTTTGCAGTGCTGTCAGGAAAGGATTATTCTTGCCTGGTACCCATCTACCACAGTGTACTACACACCGTGTGTCGAGTGTCTAGCCTACTGTAGTCCAGCACATCACAACACGGGCAAATTTCTGATTGAAAGAAATTAAAGGCATGCCTGGGGCTTGAACCCCTGACCCTTTGATTGGGAGTCCAGAGTCATACCCTTAAAAACCACATCCCCAGTTAACAAGTGTATTTACATGTACAACAAGGGCCTTGAGACAGGTTGAGCCATATCGATTGATTGAACTAGATACACAGCATGATATGTGTACAACTGTTTAACAAATCAGAAATGAAAAGGAAAAGCATGATCACAGTTATATACATACAGCCTGGGAAATAATCATCAGACCATATTATGGGAGTTATTTGGAAGGTGGTCTAATAATTATTACCAAAACTGTAATATAGGCCTATGTTCAAGTGCACATTATGTAGATTGTACTATAAGTGTAAACATTTGGAAAATATATTGGTGCTATCCTGCTGAATTTATAAGAGATTATTGAATTGCTGTCAACATACTTGCCTTGATGAACTAATATACTTCCTGCATGAGTCATGAAAGGACATTAACTAATCTCCTAAACTTTTTCTGATACATTATCAACATTAAAGACAAGTTGGCTTTGATGATGATCATAATATCAATTCAACTTTTTAACACCACATCTACTCTGTAGAGAGCACATTGAGAGTTTCTATTGAATAAAAAACGTTTTTAATTAAAAGATTCAAAAGAGCAATGAGTCATTAGGTGGTTTCAAACCGCCTCGATCACAAGAATCCCCGTTAAATTACGAGAACTTTTTTAGGCTGAAAAATACCCATTAATTATTCCTGAATTCACACCGCCCTGAAACATACCCTTCGGGATAAGTTCCTGAAGTTACGAGCATGCGCAGTATGGTCTGATAAGCAGCAAGGCGCGAAATTCAAAATCACTAGCCCAGCAGCAACCCATGCACGGCGCCACACCCAACGACACGCTGGGCTAAAAGTTCCCGTAATTTGCTTTCAGACCGCCAAAATACCCACGACCTTGGAAAAATCCCCGCGAAAGTTCTCGTAATTTCGCCAAGTACCTACTATTTGTCGGGTATTTTCTTTCGGGGATATTACGCGTAGTTTGCTTTCACACCGCCAAAATACCTGGTATTTTCTGATCGGGGTAAATTTCCCGATCAGAGAATACCTGGAACTGGCGAACTTCGAGGCGGTCTGAAACCACCTTTTGACAACTGGAACTTTTTGCTTGAGCAAGTAAGGTGGCACTGGGCTGAGAGCTTTAAAATTCTTTGGCTCAATGTTTATAGTAACATGCAAAACAGATAACAAGTGTATCTCACATGAGTGATTTTAAGGGCTAATTCCCTATTTATGGTACTACTTCAATACTAGTTTCATTAGAAAAAAGGGCAAAAAGCCTTTGTCAATGTGGGTATTAAATAAAGCATAAATAGGCCTAATCAGACCGCCACAATCTTCGAGAATTATTTTCTGATGGGGTGTGCCTCACAAAACTAGGTCTAGGGAACTAAATATATACCGCGTGGTGTGAAAATAAGGAACAGGATCGCAGCATTGTGGGTATGTTGCACCATAGCACTGTGCATGCGGTAGCCATGCATGCAAGGAGCGGCTACTAGTTATACATGTAGGGAGTTGCGAAGCCGTACGTGCATCTCTTGCATGCGGTGCTCGCGCTTGACAATTTCGGCAGGGCTGGGGAACTGAGATGTCTCGTAACGGGGGTCTTGAGAGCGGGGCTTGGCGGCTTCTGATTTGAACTTTTGTCATTCGGAGTATCTAGAGAACTGGAAATTAGGTCTGAAAAGGGGGGTCATCAAGTCGGCACGTCCCGTACCACCAATATATGTGAGTGCCCCCCCCCCCCCCGGATACATGTAGGCTAAATGTACAGTATATTGCATTTTAAATATTAAAAAAAAAAAAAAAGACAAGTGGTTCATAAAAAATATGGTTTCAAACAGCCTCGATCACAAGAATTACAAGAACATTTTCATTTTAAAACAATTACCCAATAATTATTTTCACATTCACACTGCCCCGAAACATTCCCTTTGGGAAAAGTTATTGAAGTTTAGCATGCGCAATATGGTCTGATAAGCAGGCAAGGCGTGGGATTCAAAATCGCTGGCTCAGCAGCCACCAACGGCGCCAGTGCCCAACTGCACGCGGGGCTTAGAAAGTTCCCAAAATTTACTTTCACACTGCCAAAATACCTGCCACCTTGGAAAAATCCCTGTGAAATTTCTCGTAATTTTGACAAGTACCTACTATTTTGTAGGTATTTTCTTTCAGGGATATTACTCGCAGTTTGCTTTCACACTGCCAAGCTTACCTGGTATTTTCTGATTGGGATAGATCTGGGCAAATTTCCCGATCAGGAAATACCTGGTACTGACGAACCTCAAGGCAGTCTAAAACCACCTATAGATGCTCAGGAGTTGCATCTACTTGTACATGAATAAATGTAGCTCAACTCAATCCCAGTCCATATCCTCAAACAGGCCCCAAGCAACTATGGATTTTGTAGTGCATGTACAAGTATGCAGAGTGTATAGGCCTATATTATGAGGTAATTTATAACAGGCATCTTTCACAAAGAAGGAGAGGGGATGTCTAGAGAGGAAGTTAATCACTCATAAATGGCAAGTGCAAACAAATGACATCATCTCATACAAAGAAGAGTAGGAGAATATCTGGCCCGTCTATGAAGAGTTGTTATTGATCCGATCAAGCACAACTATGGAAGCCAGCAACGCCAACATTTAAAATACAAATTTGTTCAATTTTTTCTACATATTATGTTTCATCGCTCTCTTGATATATTTGAAGCTCTTTGGATTCTCTTTGTTTTGTACTATTAAAAGAGATTGCACAAATTTCCTTCAGAAAAAAATATGGTATGGATGGATTTCCAGACAGTTGAGATTGATTGGATCAATTGTAACTCTTTGTAAGACGGGCCCAGAAATACACGATTGCTTTGAATATTGCTATTCAAGAGGCTCCCCTATTCATCACATATCCAAGTCATCCACTTTATATAACTTTAATAGAAATAGTAGATACAAAAAGTATGATTCCCAGGTTATACAGACCTCTGTGCCTTGGGAAGTTCTTTACTCACTGAAGGCATTGAGCAGGAAGACAAAATGTCTTGGTTTCATAACAGAACTTTACTAAGCTTATACATTAACATGTAGGTCATGTAGAACTGATGACTCCAATTCCTGAGGAAACATGCTTCGTAAAACTTGTAAAAATAAAGTTTAAAAGCACAGAATTAGATTACACCCTTTCAAGAAAGTCCTTCCAGGAATGATTGGCTATGATAAAAAGACTATGTAGGAAGTGCAATGCAGTGATTTAAAGGGGGACTGCCCTCTGACGAACTCAAATTGCATCTCCTGTCATAGACCCATAAATCATTGATAGTTTGTGCTGAATCTTGATACATCTACATGTACCTTTTTAAAAAAAATATTGGAAACCTACAATTTCTTTTAAAGGAAAAAACATTTGATCATTATTGAGTAAAAGGGTAAATTACAAAGTTGTACATGTATGTCACTATAAAGATGGCAATACTGCTCACTTTTTCACTTCATTGGAAACTCGGAGTAGTTTTAATGCAGGTCACAGGTGAAATATGTTCAAAATATCAATGCATGCGCAATTAAATGAAATGTTTAAAGTCGGGAAGACACAGAAAGGATAATGTTGCAAAGCACTACAACTTTATCATGCTAATTATGCTATGGAAGGCAATTGAAGTTACAAAGCCAGAATAAGTTAGGATGACTTACCATTCACTCAAGGGCTGTCTGCACCATCCCGAGTTTTCAAATTAGCGCGCTATTTCTGATCCGGCAAAATATCCCGATCTGAACAATTTTGAGATATTTGTAATGGAGATGCAATTATCGCGCTAGTTCGTAGAATTAATCTCGAGATTGGAATCCCAAGTCAACTTGGGATTATTTGCAAAATAGCGCGCTATTTTACGAATTATCCCGCTTATTCGCAGGTGCAAATGCACTTGGGATTATTTATTTATTCACGGCGTCAGACCATAATGCATCGATGCCTCGCTCGAGCAGGAATTGCTCTTCTTGTGATGGTGGAGACGGGGTTTCTTGAATCTCGAGATTAATCGCGAAGAGGGCCGATCGGGCTAAAATCTCAAGATTGAGCAAACTCGGGCTGATGCAGCACCGCCTTCTGTGACTAAAATTTATTCCAACTCAGGGAATCTTCTCTGCCTATTCCTGAATCATAAAGGTGGAATATTGATCCATGGTCATGGTCATGAACGCGTAAGACAAAAGGAGTGTTACACCATTACAGCCTTGAGATTATCTACATGTAAATATAGCTCTAAATTTGGCGGACAACCCGGCAGGTAGTTTGTTGACCACAACCAACTTGTGATGACTATTAAAAAGTTGCATGGATGGAACAATGGATTACACAAAGGCCTTCCAGATGACCAATAACTGACCACTTCCAGTATCAACATCCTATAGCATGAACCCACAGGGTGATGGTCAAATATTTCCTGAGAGATGACAGCCAGAACACGGCATATAGACAAAACATTTCTATACATACAGTAGAGTACAAATTTATTAGGGTGTGTTTATGCTTCCATTGCGAGGACAGAATCAGCGTTTTCAAACGTCGATTCAAAACGCCAATGGTAAACGTGGTTCTGGGAGTGCTGTTTATGCTTAACTTTTCAGAGGCGAAATCACGATCTCCAGCTGGCTTCGCATCGTAATTTTCGTTGAGCAGGAAAGCAAGGTCAAATTGGGCGCGCCCTTTTTCGAAAGTTTTTTTTTTCCGAGTGTTGTTATGGGGAAGGTACGTCGACTGTTATATAAACATCGAACAATTTCCGATGTTTTAGTCATTGCATGGAGCTTCTTGATATGGCCATATAATTTCCACCATGGTGAGGATAATAGTAAGAAAAAAATAAAGAATATTAAGTATACAAAATAATTAAATTTATATTTGTTTATGCTACTGGGGCATCTGGCGATGTCTCCTCATTATAACCCATGTTCCATTTTTTTTTGTGTGTGTAAAATCCGTCAATGTTCATCGAGATGACAAATTGGAAGAGTAATACTAGTAATAGTACTAAACATGAAAAACAAGGGAGATGAGAGGTAATTCCGTGGAGGTATAACATGCGACCATGGAGCAATGCGACTGTATTTGCCCGCGGATTTTCATCTCACCGGAAGCATGTACCAAATGACTTCATTTAAACACGTTTATGATCGTGGTTTTGTTTATACTTCCCCAGAAAGCCTGATTCTGGTCAAACGACGTTTACAAACGCCCCTTTTTGTGAGTTTACGATCGGCATTTTGAAACAACGTTTAAATGAAAGTAAGCATGGACGCAACCGTGTTTTGGACTAATCACGTTTGGAAATGCTGATTCTGGCCTGAAAAGTGGAAGCATAAACACGGCCTTAGAGTAGGGCACACATGATAGTAACATAAAATCAAGGTCTGATTCAGAAGTGGAGAGGTAGCCAAGGATGTTGTTGCAACTGGCAAATCACTCCAGTCAACGTGAATCACAAGGTTACAACTGATAGCAGTTTCACCTTGGAGACTCCTCCATAACTCCTACCAAAAAAAAATTAACTTGCCTAAAAGTCACAACAAAATTTCCTCATGCTTCAGCATATAATACCCCTTTCATAAACCCAATAAAATCCAATTATGCGGCTAATAGCAGCATAATTTGGTCGTAAAATCAGAGGAGGACAAGAGCTATCCGCATTATTCTGATGCTGCTATTATCGGGACAAGATTTTGAGTTTATGAACGTATTTCCAAATAATAATTGGAAATTTGATAATTGCCATGGTGCGGTCACAAGGTCACCCTTTTCCAACACAACCGCATTGGAGGGGACGTGTCCAGTTGTCATGACGATTATCCGCCTTTTTCAGGACGGGCGCTCGTAAAAATAATGCGGATAATTTTCGGAGTTTGTGAACGCAATTTTTATTGAATTATCCGCATTACCCCCCGGTACTCTTAGGCAGCTAATTGGAGGATAGGTTTTATAGCAATGGCAGAGAGATGTATTTCTGTGAAAATGTTGCATGAACTGTTTCCATGACTGCTGCAGATGAAAAAGGTCTCCAAGAGATCAAACATGTTTGATTTCTTGGGACTCCCTAGTCTCAAGACTGAACTCTTTGTACTTGAGAATATTCCCTATAACGTTCTTTATAGCGAGCACATGCTGGGAGGGGGGGGGGACCTTTTCCAAGTTTGTGTATCCTTTTATACGCTTTTCACACTGCACTTTTTTTCCTTAACCCCGGGAAATTGGTGGGGCTAAGGGGCGGTCTTAGCCCCACCAATTTCCCGGGGTTAAGCTTAGCCCACTTCGTTTTCACACTACGTTTTAGCAAAGTGGGCTAGCACGGTAAATAGTACGGTACTATCTGGCCCTGCAAAAAAGCAGGGTTAGCCGGCTTATTGTGGTGCTAGCACCACAATTGCGGTGCTAAGAGATGCAGTGTGAAAACGAAACAGGGCTAAGGAAAGTGGGGCTATGCATAAGCCAATCACGGAAGTCGAATTGCACGTTAATCACGCTCTGTATGGTAAAATCATCAATATTCATGAGCTGAGGGATAGTCCGGGGTAAAGGCATTATCCCCGGCTGAGCAGATAGTATGGGGTTAAGAAAGACAGAGTGAATCGAAAAAAAGATAGTATGGGGTTAAGGATAGTATGGGCTTAAGGAAATGCAGTGTGAAAAGCATATTAGAGATAAAGATCACTGATACTCAAATGGCAGAAGGTCACAGTGATTCCTTTGAAGAAAATTTTGCAGAAATCTTACCCTGGGGCTGACTCAACATCATCAGAGCAAACAGACAAGATCCGAAATAAAGAAGGTGTTTTTTGGTTAACATACAAGTACAGTGTTCTTTGTGATCACAGACAAACATTACCTAGCTATTGGAGAAAGTGTATTCAGGTTTGAAAATATGAATGAGTTGAAAACTGTAACGGTTATAAAACTAATAACCGGAAAAGCCTTGGTGCAACCATGACTACAAAAAGCTCTCCTCTCTCCTGTGCAGAGCTGCGACAAAATTATATTTATTATTTTCCCTGTATCTACTACTGAACAACAATAAAAAAAAATATATCAAACAACCAAAGCTCCTGAAAACAGGTGAGTCTTCTACATTTGTACATGTAATTGGAGATATGATGTGATGAAGTCATAGACACCGTTCTCACTACCTTCCTATAACTAATAGTGGAAACTAGTTTAGTGGAAAACGTGTAATGAGAGCGGTCGAAGCGATTTTGGAAGCGATCTTCCAAACTGGTTCATAAAACCACCTCGTGATGTAGTTTTGAAGATCGCTTCGCCTCGTTAAACTGGTTTTAGCGTAAGGGCACAACCATTCTTCGGGAAGCGATCTTCGCACATTTTGAGCGCACTACTCTGTACACTGTGTGTAGAATGCCTACGCTGCTGTTTCGAATTTCGTGCGAAATGTGTCACCCCACTGAGAGCGTTCCTATAGCAACAAGATCGCTTTACATGAAGTGACTTTAAAAACCACTTTCGGGTGATCAAATGGGAACGCTAGCAAAGCGATTTTCCAAACTGGTTTCCTGAACCGGTTTCCAGTAAACTTGTTTTAGAAAGCATGAGAACGGTGTCAAACACAGGTTGAGAATGCGTGCCTGTACTTACAGAATGATGTGCAGAGAAGAACATCAGGCAGTTATTCCTAAGTGTTGAATTCCAAATCATGTAGTCACCTTATTACAAAAGGTTTGGTGAATAAAATCTATCTCTTGTTTTGTAGAGTTCCAATGAATCCCACACATTACTCCTTAGTACATATATATTGTAAATAATGAAGATCTCCTCAGGTGGAGACCTCTTGATGTATTAAAAGATGGCGAATGACGTCTGTTCAAGAAGATATTGCAGAATTTGTTGTTTGCGGATGTACCCGGTGTTTATCTGTTCTTCAAACAGGTGACTAACAAGGGTTTGGCCTATAAACCGGCTGGATGCATTCCGGTCAAATCATCTCAAAATTGAATGTCAGCATGTGAAGACGAAAGGTCTAGTTTATACCTGAATTTTCATAGTGTACCTTAGGAGTGTCTGTCTGCAGGTAAAAATGGATAGATTTTCTTCATAATTTTGTTTGTTTATTTGTTATTTCATGTAATTTTTTTTCCCATGAGATAAGCTACTTGGGCAGGGTTGAATAAGATCTCATATTAATGAAGTTCAAGGACATGATAATATTTCACAAGCACACACAGAGCAATCATTAATAACCCATGGATATTTTGCATTATAATTTTGAAAAGGTTTAAATATTTCATAAACATATGATGAACGCCTATAATAAACTTGAAACATCAATGAAGGTCAATAATATGACCATATACACTGCAACATGATAATTTGTTTGACTGATTTTTCTAGGTTTTTTCATTTTTAATTTTCCTAACCAACTTCTTGTAAAGGTGCACTTGGCCTTATAATAAATAACCAGTCAGAGATGACATCTGTAGGTTGTAATGTAAGCAAAATCTTCAAGAAACATTATCTGATAATTGAAGATAACATTGCAATCAATCATTGAATTCAGTCCTACCATCAATTTTTGTAACCTTTTTTTCCTTGTAATCATTCACCAAAAGCATTTACCAACTACAATTTTACAAAATTTAGTTTCAAGTTATCTACAATGTATAAAAAATTTTGATGAGTATAAAGTGCAGTGCTTTCCCTTTCAAAAGAAACTTCCTGGAATTTACTCTGAAATTTCCTGGAATATGTTCTCCAGTCTTTCATAAGAAGTTATACTTCTCTTCTATACACAAAAAGATGAAATATAGGGCCCAGTGCCGAAATGAGCCAAAAATTTTGAGGGGCGAAATATGAACAGACGTATTGGGCAAAAGAATTGCGAGCGAATGAAGCGAGCGAGCAAAAATGTTGACATTTTCATTACAAAGATCCAACTTTGAGATAGATTTTTGACATAATATTCAGAAAATAATATCATTCTTGGAAATGATATCTTCCCGGAATTTCTCACTTCCTGAAATGATCTTGGAAAATAGCATAAGTTAACGGAATTGACTGGATTTCGGGAAGGTCAAGAGTGGAAGCCCTGATAAAGTGTGCAAACAGTGACCTCTGCTGACTGTACATATGTATGCAGTATTAAAATGTATGTAAACTTTGCGGTCTGGACCTCTACCTGAAAATTGGATGCCTACACTGTACACAAGCAGTTGTTATTGTCATTACCATACTTTGACCAAGAGCATTTAAAATGTAGGACAGCAATCTGTATTAATGGATTAAACATCTCATCATTCGGCAAATAAAAGGGCTATATATTGCAATTTTAAAAATTATTTTTTGAATAGAGTATTGAGAGCCATTTGTGGTGATGTCTTCAAAATTACCAAAATCAATGTATTTTTGGAAAAAAAATTGATAACAAAGGGCAAATTGCCCCTAAATGCCAATTCTGGCTACTAGGAAGGGCAATATCTTGTGCATTCGAGGGTTCACAAGACCAAGGTTCCTAGGTCCGATTACAGTAATTTCACCATGAAGTTGATAATTCTCATAGCATATTTTCTTTCATTAGGAATCTAGGATGTTTGTCTACATCAGTGGAAAAGTTTCCACTTTACATATTCTCGAATGAAAACGGAAATATAATCTGACATGTTGCGGATGATAACTGACATTAATTTGGTGAAACTTTGGTACATCGGGACAACATGATTTATACTTGAGTATCATTTCACTAATCACTTATCTTCTCAATCAGAAATATTTTGAGATTCACAAGAATTCAAATATTCCCCTGATTTTGAAACGATATATTTCAAGTCAATTTTTTTTTTTTGGGGGGGGGGAAGAAAAATCATGTAGTTTATGGCTAATTTGCAAGTGGGAAGATTTTCATGGGAAGGACCTGTTGGGCATTTTATCCGACAAAGTCTGTTTTATTTGACAGTTACCATAGTAACAGTCCTCACAAAATGCAATTGCATGATACATGTACTGTATGTAGCTAGCCCATTTTTTTTTTTTTTTTTTTTTTTTTTTTTTTTTTTAATAATTCAATTCAATTCTTTATTCATTCAAATTCAAATACAATGTAGGTTAATAAAAATGAATTATGCTCCACATCCCAATGCAACCCCAATGCAGGCTGCTACAGATAGGGTTTCTTGAATCACAAGATTTAATTTCTGAAAGGGACAATTCGGCTAAAACCATATCTGGCTAAAACTATAAGATTCAGCAAATTTTGGGCTAGTGGAGAACCACCATATAAAGAAAGCCTCCGGCCCATCTGAATTCAGGAAGATGTTTCACCTCTAAAACCTCAGCTAAGATTGACCTTTCTAAACTGACCTAGTAAAACGTGGCATCCTTCTTGGAAACATGGATCAGACAGAGACCCATCTCAATGTCATATGGTTAGCTGCCTTTCACTTTGAAACCAAAAGATCTACATTGGTTTCAAAGAGAAGGAAATGAAATGTCAGCTTGCATGAAAATTAGAAATGTATAGGCCTAAATGGACAGCATTCCTCATGTCCAAGCACTTGTCTTTCCTAACTGCTACTTCCCCTGCATACATGTAGGTTATAGAAGTCTAAATGACAATGATTCTTACAGTTTGCAATAGTATTGATGTACTTTTCATTACTTATCAGAAAAACTATTTTATTATCTTTGAATACTAAAAAAACTTACTAAAAGTGTAGGCAATGTGGATCAGGGGCGTAGACAACGGGGGGGATGAGGGGGATGCATCCCCCCCACCTCACAAGGTGGGGGGGATGGCATGTACAATCATCCCCCCCAGGTTTTGGGGAATGATATTTGGTTACTTGATAAGTCATAATGATGATAATAATAGTAATAATAATAATGATAACAATTATAATATTAATAATAATAATAATTATGATGATGATAATAATAATCCTCATCATTATTGTAATTGTGTTTATTGTTATTAGCCGCATTCACACGGTGAAAGCCAATTCAGACGGTAAAAAAAAGAAAATCTTACAAGTATTTTGTGGTTATCTTGTGGTTTGGAAACCACAAGATAACCACAAGATTAATCGCGCATATTTTGCAGTGCGCGCAATCTCGTGGTGTGGAAACGAAAAGATAACCACGAGTTTTGCGTGTTCAAATGGGGCAAACCACAAGAAAACCACAAGATACCTCTAAGATTCACAAATGGCCACAGAGGCTGTTTTCATTCATAACCACATACCCATATCATGACAACAAAGACTATACCTGCGTGTACACAGTTGACATTGGTTTTTTTTTCTGAAGAGGTGTAACAGCAAAATTCACAGAGATAAATAAATACGTAGTGTGGTTCAATATGCAATACTATGTGTCAGTCCATTCTGTATTCGTATACCACGGTGTGTAGATCTTGTCGATGTACAGGTCCATTCAAGGCGTAGTATGTGTGTTATGCGCGCACCCGTACTATGTGTGAGGGTGTGTGTGTGTGTGTGTGTGTGTTAAATTAAATCAAAAACAATTTATAACTTGTTTATAACTAAGCTACAAGAGCTATACAAGTTAACACTTAAGGATGGTCACAGTGATTTTGATTTTACTGATGTAGAAATTTGTAAATTATTTGAATATATCAGGAGTACAACTCTTATAAGAAAACAAAGGGAATTTCAGTTTATGCTTTTACATGGAGCAATATATACAAAAGAGCATTTGATGAGATTTGGTTTCGTGGGAGATAATTATTGTTCGTTTGGTTGTACAAAAACTGAATCGTACTTTCATATACTCATGGATTGCATAAAAGTTAAACCTCTTTGGCAATTTTGTATTGATCATTTTTGTTTAGCTGAATTAAGAACTTTGAATTGGAGGGAAATATTCTTAGGGTTACCTGGAAATTCTTGTAGAATTAAATGTGTCAATTCTGTTATTCTTTTTATTAAATATGCAATTTTTAAATCCAGAGCTGAAGGCCGGGTACCGTCATTTATTAAAATACACAAATATATAACGGGTTGTATAGAAGAAGAAAGACGCCTGGCAACGAAGTCAGGCAAGTTAAGTTTACATTTGCAGAAATGGGATGAACTGAAGGTGAAAAGGGATTTGAATGTGAACAGGTGGGATGTGTCTAGTGTGGTGCGAGTGTGAATCCTGGTGTGTATGTTGATGTTTTTTTCTTTCTTTTTACTAGTTCTTTTCAATTTCCCCTTCTCTTGTATCAATATGATTTGCAGGGTTTTTTTTTCTTTCTGTATCCTATTGCGCCAAAATGTTAAACGTTCATTATGCAGATTTGTATATATTATGTTTGTTTACGTATGCGTGGTATGTGCATGTGTGTATGGGTGTTAAGGTGGGTGTGTGTATGTGTGTATAATTATGTAAAGTTATGTTGAAGCCTGATTTAAAATGGGATGCAATGATAATACATTTAGGTTGATTTCTGTTTTCCTGCAAATCATTTATATAGCCATTTAACATTAATTATTATTGAAATACATAGAGGGTTGGGGACTCGGTTGAGTTATTTTTTTCAGATATAAAAGTATAATTTTAAGGAGTTTCATTCCGTCCTTATTTGCTTCAGTTCTTGTTAAATATATATGTACTTTTTTGCATATCCTTGTTGATATGAAATGAAGATTTGTATTTTGTTTTGTATTTATCTGCAGTTTATGTAATTCATTTGAATGAAATCCTTAATAAAAACATATTGAAAAAAAAAAAAAAAAAAAAAAAAGTGTGTGTGAGTATGTGTGTGTGTGCGTGCGCGCTTGTGTGTGTTATTTTACCTCATTAAGTATGCATCAGATTGCACGATTTCAAGTTCAAAATTGCAAAAGCTCCCTACCGTGGGAGGGGGGACACCCCCCTCCCACACCCTCCCCCCGCTCGGTCGCTTCGCGCCCTCACTAGCGTTGGCAGCCCAGTCATCCCCCCCAGGTGTACGAACCTGTCTACGCCACTGATGTGGATAAAAAACCAGCAAACAGGTTGAACTTGAAGAAACAAATGTTTTAAAAGTAAAAACTCACAGACCCAATTTGACAAAAGTGGTTTTGAACCCATACACAGGCCCTAATCCTTCATTCAGCAAGTATAGATACTGTCAATGCAGGCTTTTGTATCAGCATGCCTGTTACTTCATAAACGAGCCAGCTGTAAATGGGATCATTAATTATGTGTGTATCGTGGCAACAATCATAAACTGAATACTTTGGCAAAAATTGTGACATTTCTACATAACTAATTCGTGAAGCCTCGACAAGAGGCTACACTGTTAATTGCACTAAAAAAACAATAAAGGAAGGATGAAATGATAACGGGATGGGGGGGGGGGTTACTCTGAAATTCCTAATCAGTAGGCCCCCACACAATAGCAGGAAAAGTGATCAGAAACCCTGCACAATGACCGTTGAACTTGATCTAAATCCCACAACAGGAAACCTAAAACCCAGACTATGAAGAATTTGATGTGTCTCGACATTTCCCCTGAGTGTGATTTTTCATGTTTTGATGGAAAATCATTTCAAAACTAATTGTATTGCCTCCATAGTATAGTAGTTTTAGCAAGTTTACATATTTTTTTAAAATAGTTCAACCCAAATAAATTTTCTCATTACATCTGCTTATTGAATAAGGAATACACAGAATCTGCCCATATTCTCAACATAAAAGTTTGTATATAGGCCTAGGCTATAGCCTAATAGGCTAGGCCTCTATACATGTACATGTATAGAGGGAGGCAGTGTAGCTCAGTCGGTTAGAGCGCCTGTTCTGGATAAGATCGTAGATCTCAACGTGCGTGGGTTCGAGTCCCGCAGCATGCCGGAAGACGTCTAACAAAAAAAAAAATGATGCTAGCGTTGTGTGTTAGTGTGCCTCACCGCTGTGTTCAGTGCGGGTGTGAATGCAGTTGGAAAACACTCCGTCCATCGGAAAGGACGCAAATGTTGGTCCCGTGTATAGGAGAGTCACAACCTATGCACGTTAAAACCAATACACTAACCGTCAAAGAGTAGGGTGTTCACCTAGTGTATTGCACCTGCTAGTCCCCAGTACTACAATACTGCAAGAATCTTCAGGATTGAAGGAGGCAATCAGTGTAGCTTGAAGAAGAACCATGCACATGCACTGTATTTTGAACAAATTTTAGTGGATCATTGACAAAATTGGTGAAAATAAAAATGATATAATGATAAGACCTGGATTTGACCTTTGACATCCCTGATTAAACAGCCAACCATAAATGGCAAAGTGTAGAGTGGGACGAAACCAAATTATCATAACAGGATGTTATTCTTTCCCTTGTGTAAGTTCACAAATTCTAATCAGCATGGCAGGAAATTGTCTTAAAAGTCAAGTCCACCCCAGATAATTGTTGAATTGAATCGACAAACATAACGCTTAACATTTCATCAAAATCGGAAGTAAAATAAAAAAGTAATGACTTCGCTTATATTTCACAAAACAGCCAAACGCACAACTCATTGATATGCAAATGAGAGAGTCGATGATGCCCCTCACTCACTCACTATTTCTTTTGTTTTTTATTGTTTGAAAACTTTGAATTATACAATATTTCAAATTTTACAGATTTGACAATAAGGAGCAACTTGATGTAACCATGAATTATTAAAATAATGGTAATTCCACATGTTCAGGGAGGAATAAAATTTTGTTTCACATGACAATAAGGAGAAAATAAGAATATTTCATACAATAAAATACAAAAGAAATAGTGAGTGGGTGATGTCATCAGTCTGCTCATTTGCATACTGACCAGGATGTGCATAACTGTTTTTGTGAAATAAAGCAAAACTTTGAAATGTCATAACTTTCTTTACATCCGATTTTGATGACATTTTCAGGGTTATGCTTATTTGATATTTCTCCTTTTATTCAAATCAACTTTTTGTTAGGGTAGACTTGTCCTTTAAAGGTAGTTAGTTGCGGTAAACACTAATATCATGAGAAAGTCTGTAAAATAAAGTACATCATCATACATCATACTACACCATTCTACATCTCTATCTGCTAGTTACATACTCTAACTGCACTTTGTGAAATCATGAAATCTAAACCTGAAAAACAATCACACTGAATATCGCCAACAAAGATTAAGCACATGTGGGAAGTGTATTATTATTGCTTGGAAATAGACCCAACAATTTTGCCAGAATATTGCGCTTATTTTGTTAATTTCCCAGCAATTACACAACAGATTCCTTCGGCACAAAGTTTTTATTCATACATACAGCATGGAGCTTAAATACAGACACTTGGGTAGTCATTTTATTGGATTCTGTACGAACTCACTTTTAAATCATCACCACAACTGGGATTTACCTTAAACTCATGTACCAAATACACAGTAGGGCCTATTTATGTACAGTGTATGTACCAGGTATATGCTTTCCTTTCATGTTACCAAACAAAATATACATTTCCATACTAACACAATGATCTTTAAGCATTAGACTGGAAAGGAACTACATTTAGCCTAGTAAAAAAAAGAAAAAAAAGAGTAGAAATAAATAAAAAGAGAAAAGGAAATATTGCCATAATTGAAGAGTGGACAGTATCTGTGGAATCATCCTGAAAAAGAGCTTCCTATGAGGATTCAAGGGCAGGCTAGCTACTAGGGCACTCTAAAGGTGGTGCTGCACCAGCCAGAGTTTGCTCAATCTCCAGATTTTAGCCCCATCGGCCCTCTTTGCAATTAATCTCGAGATTCAAGAAACCCCGTCTCCACAATCACAAGAAGAGCGATTCCTGCTTGAGCGAGGCATCGATGCATGATGGTCTGACGCCGTGAATAATCTCGAGATTGTTCAGATCGGGATAATTTGCCGGATCAGAAATAGGATTTTGTGCAGATGTTCCAGATTTGCCAATAACAATTCAATTAGGACATCATTGTTTGAAAATTATGATAATTTTAAAGTTGAGATAAATGCAATGGAGAACCTTGAACATCCTCCTATTAATGTGGCAAGATGTGTGATGTCACACAGTAAGTACAAACATGTAGGTCACTCAATTCCGCTCTTTTATTCAATCTAGAGACGTGTCGTTAAAGTACAAAACCAAAGAAACTTTCAACTATGCACAAATCATATTTCATGTTACACTAATCATACAGCACATCACCATGCCAGAAATATCAAGTGTTTTCTCCGAAATGTCTGCTAACATTTTTCTTGGTTGTAATGAAATGATGAATCCATTCTCATGGGCTTTGGGAAAAATAGATTAGTCATTAGAACAGTACAATGAACTACTAAATGTTGTCTGGCTAATGAATCTCACATTATACGTAAAATGTGTTTCTTATTCTAGTCTCTTGGCACAGACCCTGAAAAACTTTGATCAACAAGTTGATCTTGAAACAAGACTAGCACAAATACAACTGGGCATTATGGCATGCGCCTATAATCCAAGCTACATAGGGAAGTTATGTAAATTGATGGAGAGTTTTAGGTTAGAGTCTAGGGGTGCGTTTATCCGCCACTTTTTTACCCTAGAATCATGATCTGAATCATGATTCAAATCACGATTCTGCAGAATCACGATTGCGTTTTATAGTCGAAATTGAATATAATCATGATTAGAATCACAAACATGAAACACGAAAAAAGGGGCGTTTGGAAAGACGTTTCTGCAGAATCACGTACGAAAATGTTAGAATAAACGATATCGTGATTACAATCATGATTCTATGACCTCACTGTTGTGTCGGGCTATTTTCGGTTTGACTCTTGCCAAGCTCAAGGCGCTCTATATGTTCATCGTATGTACATGATTATGTACTACGCATGCATTTTTTATCATGTTCAAGTTCTGTGTTGGTCATCGCATCGTCCACTACTTTTCATTTTTTGGTCATGTCTTCAACTTCAAGTTCTAGTAAATGAATTATCTGGACAGACAATGATCTCAGTTGTTGTTGAGTATACAGTATCAATATTAAATTGGATCTACGCTGAAATTCACTTCCGAACACCATTTTGGATAAATTAACAAGATGAATAGAAGCATATAGAAGTAAACAAAATGAGGTATAGACTGAATTCTGGAAGCAAAAGATTTTTCGAGAGCCGAAACAGGTGCGAAAAACTTCCTCTGTCAAACTGCGCACTAGTGATGCGCACTGGATTGGCCCGAATCTGAGGAGAAACGGCATTGGAATGAAGGTCGTCTAAACGCTGATTCTGTGATATTGTGATTCATGTTTGAGTTTTGAATCATGATTCAAATCATAATTCAAATCATGATTCTGGCTTGAGGTCGCATAAACGCAGCCCAGATCACCTTGGCCACGTCCTCTGGATGCAGATAAAAGGTCGGTCCCATATGTAAATAATCATATCTGACTGGTACAAATCACACATTCACACACTCCCCAATACATGTACATAAAAGGAAACTGTCTCCAGGGGAAAGATTGACTTAAAGGAGAATGAAACCTTTGGAACAAGATAGCTTGTGTAAAAACAGAAAAATCAAAGAAACAGATCAATGGAAGTTTGGGGAAAATCGATCAAATAATGAGAAAGTTATGAGCATTGCCGATGGGAGGATCTCCATAGCATTAGTGATTGCAATATTCAAATGCTCATAACTTTCTCATTATTTGTCCGACTTTTCTCAAACTTTCTTTGTTCTTATTCTTAGATGTTCCAAAGGTTTCATTCTCCTTTAACAAATGTTGATGGAAGATGGATCCACATATTTCCATCAGTGGGACACTCTGGTACTGGTGTAGAAGGGAGGCTCTTCTTGCTTTGACTGTTTCTCATTCAGTCAATACAAATCAATCTCTTACAAAGAAAACCTGGTTTCTGTTGGTTAGATCACCTGTTTTCAACAAGATTGTATGACCTCAACTAATGTTGGGAGCTCAGAAAGTTGGAGGGTATTAGAGGCCGTTCTCATTACGCTTTCTAAAACTAGTTTACTGGAAACCGATTCAGGAAACCACTTTGGAAGATCGCTTTGCTAGCATTCCCACTTGATCACACGAAAGTGGTTTTCAAAATCACTTCACGTAAAGCGCTCTTGTTGCTATGGAAACGCTCTCAGTGGGGTGACACGTTTCGCGCGAAATTTGAAACCGCAGCATAGGCATTCTACACCTGTCGTGTGGAGTAGCGCGCTCAAAATGTGCGAAGATCGCTTCCCGAAGAACGGTTGTGTCCTCACTTACGCTAAAACCAGTTTAACGAGGCAAAGCGATCTTGAAAACTACATCGCGAGGTGGTTTTCCAAACTGGTTTGGAAGATCGCTTCCAAGACCGCTTCGACCGTTCTCACTACGCGTTAAACCAGAGCTTCCAAGTCTCCCGGATCCTGCGGGAGAATACTAGATCTCGATCCAATCTCCCGTTCTCCCGACCCCATGCCAAAATCTCCCGGATAATTGTGATTTTAGCTGTTAAATTGTAAAATTCATACAAACGACTGTTTTACGAGTCTAGCATGTTCAACTCCCTTTACACCCACGTAGAAACTCCTTATCACATTTTCATTTTACCCAGTTACTTTTACCAGTTTTTGTATAATCGTACATTGATTTCCAATGTAAATGAAGATAATTTTACCGAACGACTGGTGAATTAGTCTAACAAGCAATTTTTTTTTTCTGGTTCTGCAATGTGCATGTGCGTGATGGAAACACTTTAGCGGCACTCCATGCCTATGCCCCCCGACGCGGCACTGCCTGGTCTCCGGCAGACTGCGCCGCGGCAGGAGGCTATGCGAGAGGGGAAGTCCGATGTATTTTTCGGAAGCTTGTGTGCGCTTTATTCGAGCTGAAACTGTGGATCAACGATGGGTTACTATTATAATTACACCCTGACTTTTAGGAAGAATTTTATTGACAATCCTGAAGAACAGAAGCAAAGTGGAGATTTTTTTTGCCTACTTTTACTTGGGTTGATCGGATTCGAACATTTTCTCTTTCGTGAGTGAGCTAGCCTGGCGCTGGCTGGCTGTGCGTGCTTGCTACAAAAAGGCAATTTTCACAGGAATCCCTCGGCCCTCAGACTTTAAACAGGCCACATATAAGTCTTTACAGGGCCAGGCAAGCTCATCTTCCACTACTGCAGCCCTTTCCCCCTCTGGACAATAAAGGTATTTTCTTGTTGAATGCATTCTTTTGTGAATCATTTTATGTTCTACTGTATTGCCTGAAATCAGGCTTGAACTTATTTTTTTAGTCAATGACAGACAATTCATCATTTCATGAAATCTCTCTAATGTGCATTTAATCTATGTGCCAAAAGTTTTGATGGTTTAGACAGCTGTCGGATACTATCAAATGTTGTTTCTTAATGAGTTTTGCTACCCAAAACTCCCGTCCGTGGGACATTTCGCCGCGCGCTCCCTCACAAAATCATACCTCCGCGAAATCTTCTGGATTCTATCATCCCAATGTTGGCAGCTCTGGTTAAACTAGTTTCCACTAAACTAGTTTCCAGTAAACTAGTTTTAGGAACGTAGTGAGAAGAACAGCCTCTTAGTTTCCTTAATATATTGCTGGGTGCGAAAATGCACTGGCACTAGAATACACTGAGCAAGGCCAGGCTTCGATGTATCGCTAGAGCTAGCTCCCGGGGGGGGGGGGGGGCCACTTCCATCGACGAGTGGATACCATGCGCCACTATGGGGTCTCGAAAAGCACCCTAAACACATATTTTCCATATTCTGAAAATGCACCCCTAAACAAGTATTGGCGTGTGAAACCCTACCCAACAAGTTTTGGAAACAAAACGATACTCTTGGCAAGTGTTCCCTGAAATGAACCCCTAAACAAGTACAGCGATATTTTATTGTTATGTCACGGGCCCGTCGGTCGTCGGTTTTACCTTTACGCATCATTAATTTTGGTTTAGTATACGGCCCCACCTTCCACACCTCGCGAAAATCGGACTCTAAACACGTAGTGTTGGGGCAAAAAGGACATCCTTTAAAAAACATTTCGGAAAACATTTTAATTTTGTTTTATCATCCCCGCAAATTTGACCCTAAACACGTAGCTTTCCTAGCGAAATAGATACCGTTTTTTCATTATTTTGTGTTTTTGACACCCTTATCACGTTACGTATGTAACGTGCCCTATCTTGAAAAAGACATCCTTTTTACGTGTTTTTTTGGTCGCGCATGGTATCCACTCGTCAATGTAAGTGGCCCCCCCCGGGAGCTAGCTGCATAGCTGTTGTGCTGTTGCTCCAAGATCCGTGCCGATCCAAGACCAGAAAATGAGTTTTGCTTAACCTCCCGGTCCAGGTTAAAGCAGGGTTTACATTAAAGCGACCTTTCATTGACAAATCATGGGGAAATCAAGGCTAATCTCAGAACAGACTAGGGATTCAAGTCTTTCACTCGGCTGCATGCCTGGGGGTGTTATCTAATAGACGCCAGCATGTCTGGGAGATCTATAGGAGAGTAATAGTTAGTAGACTAACCAACCAGAAGTAAACTGCATGTTTTCACTTTGAAACATGTAACTTCAGAGGTTATCTATTTTGGTTTAGCAAGAGACCTACTATGAGTCTAGGAATTGGGATTGTTGGAAATTGGAACTACGATGATCCGAAGTAAATAACCATCACAAGTTCGGTCAAATTTGTGCTGTCCGAACTTTTATCGCATTAGTCCGACGGGCGCTCATGACGGACGGATTATATTATGCAAGTCAATTGGCCTTTTGCAAATTTCGTATTGATTCAATTTCCCCATGATTTGTCAGTGGCTGGGCCCTTTAAGAGCCCAGGCTGTGTTAATCTCAATGTGCGAAGTTTCAAGTCCCGCTCATGTCCAAACATGTCTAACAAAAACAATGATGCTAGTGTTGTTTGTTAGCATGCCTCACTTCATGTGTCGAGCTCCTGGGCTCCACCACTTTGAGGCACAGTGGAGCCCTCTGCCATTCCTGCTCTTGGGTGAGTCTCGCGCGTACGTGTTCTCTCAACAACCATGACAACATCAATTCAACAATCTCTACCAAAACGCTCTTAGCACTGGACATCAAACCAACTAGATGCCAACATCAATCTTTCTTCTTCTTCCATGGCAAAAAAATGTAATCACATAATTATTCTTTATCATTTGTACGGCACAACATTTTAAAATTGTTTTTTAGTGTTGAGTACTGAATTCACTAAGTTCTAACCATTCAGATTTGCAAGGAGACATTTACAGACGGTTGGTTACTCCCACGACTGTTGACCACTCACATCACAAGGGCATCTGAGCTCACTTATCAAGGTTATTATAAAACCTTGTCCTCAGTTAGAACCCACTGTGGGATGAAATAAGTTTGGCACTTTTTGCTTATTTTCTTGTTCTTGAGGATAAATGCTTGATAATTTGTCTGTAATTTACAGTTATTCATCATATTACATATATTAGTAAACTGAATTCTTTTAGAAATCTTATTATTTTTTTCTAAATTAAAAAAAAGAGATTATTTGGTTCCATTTAAAAGAGTTTTTGAGCACTGTGACTGGTGAATTATCTCCATTATTTCCAACTTGGAAGTTAGAGTTTAAAACAGACAACACACATTAAAAAAGTCTTTGAAACATCATTCACATTTCCAAAAATATGCGGTTCCATTCACGTACATGTATTTATTTGGAATCCGGGACAGCCCGACCAGCTGCCCTGGACAACTCGACTGGGTAGAGTTGTCCAATGTCCAGGGTTGGCTCCTGTTCAAAAAATTCTTCTTCAAAATTTCATGAAATGAGTTTTCCACCTTTGCTTCAAAAGCATTTTTCTGCATAATCTATGTTTCTACAATACATTCTTGACAAAACATTTGAAATTTCTGATGCTTTTTTAGCCCTTTTAAAAGAGAATAAAACAAGTTCTCTTGAGAATATCTTGATAATCCGGTACCGCCGGCGAGCTCAGTGTTCAAGGTCTACATATTTGAGTTGATTTTTCTGTTTCTTGACATATTTCAGTGGTGAGGGTAACTGGAGGGTATGCTATTTTATATTTTCATATTCCATTTTCACATTTCCTCTACTTATTTACAGTTATTGCATTTCACAAAGCTGATATTTAACACAAACTTGTTGAGATAGTTAACCTTCAAAGGACAGTGAAGCAGTGCACTGAGTGTGGAACTCTCGACTGCGAGGTCAAACTTACTAATTTTAGTAAATTTTTCCACCTCTCGACATAATCAATGGCAAGGGTGTGCTAATTTATATTTCCAGACAAACTATCTCCATAAGTATGTCAGCCACTTTGTGACATGCAATAACTTTAAAATAAGTAGAGGAAATGTGAAGAAGGAATATGAAAATACAAAATTTAGCTCATATGTCAAGAGACGGAAAAATAAACTCAAATAATTATGTAGACCTTGAACCCTGAACACTGGACGGAGCTTGCCGGCGGTATCATATTATCAAGATATTTGAAATAAACTTTCCGTCAAGTATAAACATATATATGCAGAAAAATACTTTTGAAGCAAAGTTGGAAAATTTATTTCATGAACAAGAAGAATTCAAGTGGTCAAAATGTCCGAACCGGAGCCAACCCTGGACAACTTGACCTGGTCGGACTGTCCGGGCCCCGATGATTTGTTTTCAAAAGTCAAAATTGCTTGGTTCAATTAGATCTAGTCTAGACTCTAGATCTAATTGAACCAGTCAGATATAGATCTATAGCCTCGCTTTGCTTCAACATAATTTTTATATGGACTGAAATTAGCAACCAAATCATGCAAACATGCGGCAAATCTTTTGGTTGGTAACTTCAGTCCATTCAAAATTACCGGGAAGCCAAGCATTCAATTATTGCAAGGTTAGTATGCTATACTAACCTCGCACCATGAACGTGATTACACAATGTATTTTGGAGTTGTCGATAAACATCGCTTCATAACAGGCACAACGTTTGCCGAAACTCGTTCCACTACTCACTGGGGCTCTTTCCGGTGAGTATCTTTCAGTTTTTAATTTTTTTACAATTATTTTTGTTATATATAAAAAGCACATTAAAAATAGCAAAATCGCTTACCTCGGCCAGGAAAGGTGCTTCGCATATCACTTCGACGGACATAAAAGAAAGCTTGATGGTGGCGCTAATACTATTCACAACCTTAATTCAGCTTGTCAGTATTTTATAACTACATGTATGTCTAAATTCATTAAATGTGCAATTCTTATGATTATTTGATAAAATATACACAGCAATAAATGCAATAATTTAAAAAACGTACTTTTAGATAATTATTGCCGACGATAACACTTTTCGGAAAACATTTGAAGCAATGAAACAAAAAATAGAACAAAGCCAGCACTGGGAGCCTTTGTTCGTGTGTCAATAAATGTTTTTATCAAAGTCTATACAATAAAAAGATTGGACACTTTGCCGACTTTGCGTAACGCTTTGCATCGATTTACGTGTAAAATAATTTAAGTGTCTAGTCTTTCCCTTGTAGTGTCTTTGATATGAATATAAATTGCGCACCCTCTTCAGGCTAAAAATTCCTGGCACAAGGGTGCTACATGTAGTCACCGACGTCAAGATCAATCAAGATAAAAATATATTACAGAATGCTCAGAAGCTCATGGACATGCCGGAAGGAACTATATATTGTTTGGTAAGTATTATAGCACAATTTAAACATATTTTTTTTCTTTTGCCAAATCCGAAAATTGCGCAAAATCCCATGGCCCATGGTGTGCCTCCCACCTTCCTCGCACGAAGCAAAGTGACGTCTGTCTGACTCACTCACTCACGTCACCATGCTCACTGAGAATTCGATAAACGTCAAGATCAGTGCCTAAAAGCCTAAAAAGGCTAAATACAGCGGTTCCCAATCACGATATTTCTAAAAGCAGTGGGCATATTGTTTAATGACTTTGAAATGTGATTGAGAGACTTGCCATGACGTTTGTGAACAATTTCTGGTGGGTAAATTTCCTCGAAGTCGGCCGGTGTGCGAAACTGCATTAGCGCCGCGCCTATAATAGAAGGCAAAAGCCGACACATAAATGAATAACTGGGACTTAGAAATGATCAGCTTTCTGCTTAACCCAGAGAGCTCCCGCCCGCGCAGCGGGCGGGAGCCCAGAAGCTCACAGTGTATTCTACCATTGCCACCGAACAAGGGTGATTTATGGTCTAAATATTTCTCCAAATGAATTGTGAAAACAAAAAGTGTACAATTACCACGATTATATGGATGAAGGTCTAGCGAGTGGCAGATTCCTGACATCTGAGCACAGTCTGGAACCTCAAAAAAACCAAAAGTTCTCTCCTTCTACCCAGTCTCGATCGGCCGTTTTGTTACGATTTTTAACAAAAATGGCCGATCGAGACGGGATAGAAGCAGAGAACTTTTCGTTTTTTTGAGGTTCCAGACTGTGCTCAGATGTCAGGAATCTGCCACTCGCTAGACCTTCATCCATATAATCGTGGTAATTGTACACTTTTTGTTTTCACAATTCATTTGGAGAAATATTTAGACCATAAATCACCCTTGTCCGGTGGCAATGGTAGAATACACTGTGAGCTTCTGGGCTCCCGCCCGCTGCGCGGACGGGAGCTCTCTGGGTTACTTTCTGCTGAGATTGCAAAAAAAAAATTAGTGAACATAAAGCCTGTTGGTATTTCAATCTTGGCTTCCTCAATCTTTCACACCAGAGATTTACATCTCACTTCTCTTCTTCCAAAACTTTAATAATTCATTGATATTCTATACAACTTACGCCTTTTGACTTGGTTTGAAGTTGAAGACAACTCAGCTTTGACTGCACTGGTCTCTTGTGTTGTTCTCGATACGCGATCCGTGTTTTCTTTTTCTTCCCCCGGCCAACTAACGTAGAGGGCGTAAACATGAATGGAATTGAGCAGGGAATTCGGAAGTGCGTCTTGTTCCAATTTGGCACTGAAACCCGGGAAACAAAAAGGGGCCTTTTTAAACTAAAAAAATACAAAAAGAGGAGAAATCTCACTAAGTGATATTGATTCAGGCTTACCTATGAAGTACTGCAATTACCATTGTCATCATCACCACACCACCACCACCACAATCATCACCATAATCATCACAACCACCACCATCATCAACTTCATTATCAATTATATTCATGTATAAAGATATTTACTACAACGACAAGGCCATCCTAACCCGTGGCGTTAACCAGAAGTGTTCCAACATCTTTTAAACCTAAACATATTGGTATTTTCCTTAGGGGATGTCAGTTAGGAATACAATATTTTTTAAAAGAGCTGTGTATCAAACAAATCTTTAAATTATATATTTTTTTATATTTCAGAGCTACAGCATTTGGATATGATTTGCTACTTTTCAATTACATTTATTTCAAGTTCGATTTCCAATTTTATATAATTCTTATATTAACAAATAGATTCCAATGTCATAACTTTCATAGGACCTTCAAAACCAGTCTGGTATTTGTATACAATTAATATAAATGCTTTCAGCCTCGTATGCATATTATTTAAAATCTCTGACTGGAAATATAGAGAGGGCACCGACTGCTGAAAATTTTAAATATGCCCCCAAGGCCCCCTCCCCCCATGGACTCTCAAGATCAAAATATGAGATGCCTCTTAATCTGGGGGTGTTTCATAAAACTTGTTAAAATAAAAAAAATCAATAACAATTAAAAGCTACTGAAATCCTGTCTGATTGGTTGATGGGTATTTAAAAAAATGAAATTGTGCATTTATTATCATAACAAGTCTTTATGAGGCGAGAGACTGTTCATTGATAATGCATACATCAACATACACACTCATTAAGCCAATTTGCACAATTAATTGACAATGGCTGCCCCACCAGAGGGCATAAAATCACAGAAGGGGAGGGGGGGGGGGAAACAAGAAATATAACTCATATTTATTGTGTAACACACAATTTATTTCAATCATCTGATCACGTTGCCATAATTATTATAGTAGTATCACACTTATATTGGCTGGCAAGTATTCACAAACACAGTCTAGAAATAACAAGATAGTCAATAGCTTTCTGATAAAGCCCCTTCTTAACAAAATGGACTGAATTTCCAATTCCTTGGCCAAGGCACACACACACACAAAAAAACATAAGACTTGAGGCGTTCTAAGGCCAATGTCAAGTATCAAGACACTACAAAATTGAATTAAACCAAATCCATGATAATAAAATAATAATAGTTACATTCATATAGTGCCTTACTTTGCATTTCTCCAAGCGCTTTAAGTGTAATTATCAATACCCCGGTCATTGGACCCATCACTGTTCTACACATAAAGTGCACCATCTCCACTCCAATAAAGTGAAAACTGCTACCATCTCCTATGCACCTTTTCATAATTGAGACCGATAATTTCACTTGCAAAATACATACAAAAACCTACAGAAACCAAAAAAAAAATAATTAAAACAAACAAGGATTTGCACTTGTATTTCAAATTACAGCTCTTTCGCTGGTATTCTCATAGCATTATAAAGCTAACCCTAGGTTACCCGAGACCACGTTTCTATGGAATGCCACTGCAGATTTTCGAATTTTGCAGTGAAATGTGTCCAGGAAGTGAAAGATCAGTTTGCAAGCACCAAGGGTTTAATGTTTGGATATCCATGGTAAGTCAAGCATATTTGTGTGTTTTTAAAAAATCTTTTATCACTCATTATGGGGAAAATATTCACAGTACCTGTTGGACCTTATTTTGCTACTAGTCACATGCTAACATCAATAAACTTAGTTCAATTTATTGTCAGGTCTTATCAAATGATAATAATGATATTAACATGTTACTTATATCTTGAGCTCTTCACAAATGAAAACAGTGCATGCATAATATAATATAGAATTATGATAATTTCAACCAAAATGTCATTACGCTGCATCAAATATATCACATAACATTATGATTCATCAATTAGTTTGCATTATATTACATTTTATTTACAAAACCCATTGCATTAAATTACATCAAAAGTATCATAGTATATTCCTCTACATTATGCTACAACATTTAAAAAAGGATGGAGTCTTAATGGGAGAAAAATAAATGGCCTCTTATTATGCAATGAAAAAAAAAAACAGACAAGCCTGCACAAGTAAAACTTCCATACGTCAGATAAATGACAAAGTCAAAGGAATATGCAAAGCATATGTCATTGCATCTTTTAAGTTGACTTCAGACAGATCAGACAGAATACTTCACGAGGTGAAAGGTGATGATCCATTCATTTCATCTTTCACCGAATGAAGTATTCTGTCCATTGCACAAATGAAAAAATCCTTATTTGTTTTATATGAAATCTGAAAATAGATATTTGTCATTATTTTGACATTGATGAATTTCGATGCAGAAGTGCATGCAGTGCGAGTGTTGATTGTCACATACATAATAACACACTGCAACACGAGTGTTTTACGCATAGCGACGGTGGTCTCAGTGATCGTGCAATGAACAAAATCGTATGGATCTAAAATTGCACAAATTATGACAAATGGGCTGAATGATCGATACCAAACAACCGATCAAATGACAAGGATCTATCTAGGTGTCATATAAACTGTTATCTTTGCCACAAATATTGAAAAGGAAGACGAAATATAGCATTTCAAACAAGTTTTGACTGTACATCATAACTTCTTCAGTGTGCATACAGTGTGTATAGCTACAATGATTATAAACATTAATATCATAATTACTACAATGCATTTCTCCATAAGAAAGGCTACAGATTGTATTACATAAGAATACCCATCGATGGAACATACTGAATGCTGTTTTTATTATCATTATTTTAGTTCATGAAAAACATTGTACTCATCCAAACTAAACACAAACAAACAAAACAAATTATTCACATCAAATCCATAAGGAGCAATTGACATAACCAGAAAAAAATAATATGAAGGCAAGTTATTTGAAGCACATCTTGAAAAGTACCATGATTGATGTTCTTCACAAGTTATGAATTCATCAAAACACTACAAAGTTTGTTATATTACATTAAAGTAAATTCCTGTTGAGTTGAAATTGGGAAGAAACCACTCTAATGGGGCGTTGCAAGAAACTTGTGATCAATTGCAAGTCTATTTTAAGTCCTGAAATCAATCATATATCTCATAGTTAATTGCAAATTAGTGATTGATTTCTAATCTGCTCCTTGAAACAAGAAGTTTAATCTGATTTGCTACAGCTAACGTTGATCTATCAGTTGTAAAATTGCAATAAAATATTTGCAATTGATCGCAAATATTTTCTTGCAACACCCCCCCCCCTAGTGCAGTATAGAGCACTGAAGTGATGGTGTCACCCAATGTTTTTGTTTGCATTTCAGTGGTTTGGAAAACATGTTAGGTAGAACATGGGGCCCAAGATGGTTCCTGGACATTTGCTCCGGCAACAATTACTCTGCTGTAAATTCACCACACTAATGGAATGACCAACTTCAACCCTGGATTTAACGCTATACCTTATCCTAAACCTTACATAAAACCCTACTGCAACCCTAACCCTACATCTCAGACGAAATAAAGCCCAGAGCAATTGACCCAGGGAACAAATATTGTGTCACCGCCCCAGATATGGCTTCATGAATACCTACCTAGCCACATTGAAATATGGGTCACTATATTCAAGGACTTGTTTTCTCTCCTTGATTTCACTTCTAGTTCTGAAAGAGGAGTCGTGTGAAAGGCTGAACAAAAGCACTCTATACTTTGTAACAGATAATAAATATAAGCAATGTAGATCACTCCTGCCATTGGCAACAAAACCATGAAAAATAATGGGAAGATTCAATAAAAAATCTACACCACATCAGTATGGGTAATTTTCATGTTAATTTTAAATTGAGTCAAACTGGGAGTCGAAAGAAAAAGGAACCCAACTTAATGATAATACATGAAGATTCTCTTGAAAATAAAATTATAATAGTCTGGATATTGCATCACTGTATAAAGTTTTATACACAAACCAAATGTAATTTATGATTCATCAAATATTAAATGGACATTAACATCAGATCTTGACCTTGTTTATTTTCCATTAGATTGAAATAATAATAATAATAATAATAATAATAGCCAATTTTTATAAAGCGCTTTTCCCTGAATGGCTCAAAGCGCGTTACAGCATATTATTACCCCGGTCATTGGATTCATTTCAATCCCGCACGAAAAGTGCACAATATCCACTCCCTGGGAAGCATTCCTTGCATTCATCGCAGCCTCATTATGGCGCTGGCAAAATCAAAATCAAAATATGACTACTGGGTAATTTGTCCCTCTAATTTTTGTTTCTCTTTGTTTTATTGTCATAAATTCTGCGAGTCTTAAAGAGCAGGTTTTTCACGACGCTCATGATTCTTCTGCTGATTACTCAGAAAACTCATTTATTTCCAAACCCATTTGGCACATCATTTCAACCTATACAAACAAAGACTTGAGTGGTAATTTTATTCTCTGTTTTTTTTTTTTGGGGGGGGGGACTGTCACATCAACTTGTACCTATGTTTGGTTTGGATTTCAAGTCACAGCACAAAAAACACCTGCAAGATTATTATCAGTGTATAAAAATCTGACAAAATTCAAATATCAGTTTACAAAAGAAATGAAAAGACTATCAATCAAGAGGAAGTGAACTTAGAGGTTGTGTGCTGTAATCTTGATGGACCCGTGCTTCCTTTAGCTTGCCTAAAGCTGATAGAATGTCTGCCATACTCAGAGGTCGAAGGTCATCACTGGCTGCATCTCCTTCAGCACTGCATAATGAATGTGAGAAACATTCAGATAGGGAGGGAGAAAAGAGAATTATCATTTTAATTTATATTATTATCACTAATACAATTTGCAGAAGTATCAGAAGCAGCAGTAGTAATAGTAGTCGTAGTAGTAGAAGTAGTAGAAGTAGTAGTAGTAGTAGTAGTAGTAGTAGAAATAGAAGCAGAAGTAGCAATAGAAGGAGTAGAAGTAGAAATAGTAGCAGTAGTGGTAGGATGAGGAGTGATAGTTAGTAGTAGTAGAAGTAGGAGAAGTAGTAGTAGTAGTATAAGTAGTGGTTGTCATAGTAGTAGTAGTAATAGTAGTAGTAGTAGTAGTAATAGTAGTAGTAGTAATAGTAGTAGTAGAAATAGAAGCAGTAGTAGCAATAGGAGTAGAAGTAGAAATAGTAGCAGTAATAGTAGGATGAGGAGTGATAGTAGTAGTAGTAGAAGTAGTAGTAGAAGTAGTATAAGTAGTGGTTGTCATAGTAGTAGAAGTCGTAGTAGCAGTAGTAGTAGTAGTTGTAGTAGTAGAAGATGTAGAAGTAGTAATAGTAGTAGAAGTAGAAGTAGTACAACTATATACCTTTTCATTACTTTATCACACAAAGCCCACAGATTCTTGTGTACCAAATGAACACTTTCTAAACATTTAAACCCCCATGGATAAGGTTGGTGGTGGTATGATTTTTTTCTTTTTTTATACTTCACTGTTTATTATGTTGAATTTATAATGAATTGTTAGGCGTTCCTTGGAGTATTCCTTACAGTGGATATGTGCACATTAGAAATGTAGTTATTATCATTATTGTTGTTATCATTATTAATATTATCATTGTTGTTGTTATTATTCTTATCATCATCATCATTGAAAGTGAATTTTCTGTATAAACAAGAAAAAAAATCATGCTCATGCTGGCTGTCTATACAGAAGAAAGATTTGAAAGGTCCTTGTGCATCTCAATCTGCCGGAATGAGTTGGGTTTTCTGTATAAAGACAAATCACCAAATATTCAGAGACATTGCAAGAAACTTACACGTGATCTCTGATGCGATACATGCAGGCATTCCGGCACATCTCTCTTAGGTCGCTGCCACTGAACTTCTCAGACTTCTCAGCTATTAGGTCTAGATTTACATCATTGTCAACCTAGAAATAAAAATGATAAGCATCAGATCAAGGAGTCACTTTTTAAGTATTCAATATCAATAATCATTGATAATAATAATAGTGGGTTCTTATTTAGTGTCACGGACAGCATCATGATATTGTGATAGGGGAAGGAAGTGGAAGATGGGTTGGGCAAGATGAACTTAAGGTGACATTACTTTTTAACAATTAAACAATAGATCTATTATAAAGGTTAAGAACATGAACCTCTCTTTTAACTACTCTTCATTCTCACTTCCTCCCTTATCTACCTATTCCCCCCTTCACTACTTGAAAGAATATGGGGGACCTAATACCCACCCAACTTACGCACACTCACCCCGTCGCACCATGACTTTAAAGTACACATGAATTAATCCTGCCTATTTGCAGAGATGTGGTAGAACATTTGATATTTTTGAACAAAAAAAAAAAATTATAAAAACAAACTACAATCCCCTGCCCTCTCAAATTAAGAATAAACACATTATTACTAAAACAGAAAGCACACATTAGCCATGTTATACCTCCCCAATGCCCACTTATTTGTTTTTATTTAGTATGATTTGAGGAATATATTTTCCTTTGGGCTTTGATTGGCATGCCTATTTGCAGGTTAAAAGCAATGTTGAATAACAATATGTTCCTGAACTAAATAGAGCAAGAAAACAAAACTAAAATAATTTGCTCTCACAAGTTTACAATAAACACATTGGCCATGTTATATCTTCCAGAAGCCTACCTTTTCATCTTTGAGTAAGATTTGTAGTATATGTTTTCTCTGGGCTTTGTCTGGCATTCCTATATGGAATGATGTGGGCATTCTCCTCAAGATGGCTGCATCAACATCCTGGGGTCGGTTTGTGGCTCCCATCACAATCACCTGAACAGAAAAATAATTCAAGCAATTGGAAATCTTCTACAAAAATCAACCTGATTTAGCTCATTTATCATGAACATCTAGGTTCACAACATAATATACAACACACAACTATGTTGGATTGGAAAAATGGGACTAAGCAAGTTAAGGTTCTCTGAACTTATTCTGAAGTTTATTAAACCAACAACATAAGAATGAAACACAAAGTAACAAATGCGACATATTTCTAGATGAATGTTCTTTTCTCCTCCTCATTATCCTCCTCCCTACCCATCCTCTCTTTCTTCTTATTCTCCAGTGTCTCCTTTTTTCCTTTTTTCTGTCACCTTTAGCTGTCATTAGTGATGAGTCCACCTGAAAGTGTCATAAATTTAGTCTCCTTTACCCTGTTCTATCTCCACATTTTCCCATTCTTACTTGATTAAATTTAGAGTTATCGTTATTGGTGAGTCCATCCCATAATTTCATGAGCTAAGCCCCCTCCACTATATCCTCCTTTTCCCCCTCCTTCCTTTATTCCCCGTTTACATTTGATCCTCCTCTCTCCTCCTCAATCTCCTGCTCCTATTCTCCTCATTTCTATTTTATCAAGTCACAGTAATTAATTACCTCACAGCTGTCATTAGTAATAAGTCCATCCCATAATGTCATAAACTGAGCTTTCATCATAGCTGTAGCCTCATGATCATGTGATGCTCGTGATCTTAGGAAGGAGTCAATCTCGTCAATAAAGATGATGGCTGGTTGGAATTTGGTTGCCTGAATAGTGCAACAAAAGAGATGAAACAGAAAACTGTTAAATAATCACATAGCAGTATGTTATTATTCCAGCTCTATCAACCTGAATTTTATTGGGCAAGCTCCTGCTTCTGCATGAGGACTCTTCAAAACAAGTCCATAGTGTTGTACAACACAAGTAGTGAATATTTTCATTGCAGCCGTTTTGCACCCAGTGAGAGATTTTCATTCAACTTCTCTTTGCTTCACTGAACTCAATTTTTTTTCTTCCAGCTCCTGCAAAATTCTCTATCATCTGTGTATCTCTTGTGCCTCTGTGCTAAATGTATACTGTATGCATGTTGTTAGAGAAATATTTCAGGAAGGGTTGAATGTAGCATACATGTACATGCCAACCCTGAAGCACACAAGAGTCTTGGCAAATGGGAAGACAGGGGCTGAAATTAAAGACATTGCATACTTCCTAATTCACTATTAGTTGAAGTTGCAGAGTATAATAAGTTGTCTTATGATGTTTAAAAAAAAGAAGATACAATTCCATTAGTAGTTGTCATAAAAAATATGGACACAGTGGTTGAAGTGGTCCTATTTTTCACCAAAACTTATGACTGTCTCACTCACTATAAAACAGGGACAGTTTGCAGGTACAATGGAGGATTCTTTTTTGTTTGCTTTAATTTTTTTGAAATGTTGAAAACTCTTTTAATAGATGCAATAGTTAATGATAAGTGATTTACCAGTGAGAAAACAGCTGATGCAAGTTTCTGGGATTCTCCATACCACTTGTCTGTCAGGTTGGAAGCTTGAAGGTTGATAAACCGACATCCTGCGTCTTTAGCGATAGCCTTGGCTATCATGGTCTTCCCGCATCCTGGTGGTCCGTATAGTAAAACACCTGAAATAGAATGATTAATTGCATCATGCTTTCAGAGTAAACTTTTGTTCTGGGAGCTGATTACAATTCCTGACCACTTTCAGTTAGGGTAGAGGCACAGACCCTAATTTAAATTTTGATGAACTTAAAGATTTGATAAAGGTTGATAAACCGACATCCTGCGTCTTTAGCGATAGCCTTGGCTACCATGATTGAATTGAATTGAATTGAAAGGTGGACCTACTAAAAGGTGCAGGGTATTTTGATTGATATTTTGGACTTTGATTTCAGATTAGCTACACTTTCATAATCTAAACTCTCCTCTTTCTACATGTAACATTCACACCATTATTGACTAAGAGGTGTCTCTGCTGCAAACTACTGCAAGTGAACAGAGATGGGTTCGAGGCAGATTTGCATGTGCATCTAAACTAAAATGGACAGAGTTCACCTCAAGACCCACTCTGGAGGTCGTCCAAGGTAGGTTTCGCGAAGAGATGACCCAAGGTGGGTTTGACGTGTTTACATCTAAATTTCTTCTCTACCCGAGGTAGGTCCCTCATCGCCCTCTGGTACGCAATTTTCTATACAAACATTGGTCTAAATAGCCCAAATGTTCCTTAAACCTTCTGGCAATTACACAAAATGAAACAAGGACAAAAGAGTTTGACCCAAACATAGAAAGCCAACTGGAAATTGCACCGAGCATAAAACGTTACACATACCTTTGGGGGGCTGCATGAGCTTTGAGCCAGCAAACAGGTGTTTCTTCTTCAGAGGAAGTAGAACGGTCTCTTTGATCTCCTTACAGGTTTCTTGTAGTCCACCAATGTCTGACCATGCAATGGAAAGGGTCAAGGGGTCAACTAACTGGGTAGCAATAGACAGCTCATACTCTGATAGACTGGTGTGAGGGGATAGCCCTATAGCCTTCATCAGCTTCTCTGCCTACAGTGGATTACAAAAAATAATTAATTTTATTGCAACAATAACATTTGGATTAATACCTATAGGTATACATGTTTATTCTAAATTGGTCTAATTATGTAAATTTCTTCGTTCATTTCTTGTTTCTTTTCATTGATAATATTACTGCAGCAAATTGTAGTTTTGTTTAATTTATATTCAACATTTGTTACGAAATTTCATTGATTTGTCTGTATTATCGATTATATTGAATATGTATTGTTACTTTGATTATATTTTGGAAAAATTGTTGAATGGAAATAAAATCTAAATCTAAATCTAAATTTGTCCAAAACCCAATTTGTCCAACATCATTTGGTCAAGCATCAGTTCATCCACTATCCAAAGGGTCTAATTGCCATTTCGTCTCTTAACCTGTTGGTCCAATAGTCATTTAGTCCAAATACCATTTGGTCTAATTGGACTAAGTGTTAATTGGGCAAAATGAATGAATAGAAAACAGGTATTAGACCAAATGGTTCTGAGACAAAATGGTCATAGATGAACTGGTGATTAGACAAAGTGATTATTGGACCAAATGGTTGTTAGACGATATGTTGGATGAAATGGCATTAGACTTAATGAAGGTAGACCATGTGATGAGTGGACAAGTTGGCAATAGATGAACTGGCAATTTACCGGTACACATATACCTACAGTGGAAGCATTGCAAAGAAGAAAAACATACATTCCTTTATTGCAACAATGATCTGGATCCCGTCTTGGAAAGAGTCGCGATAGATTCAAATCAATCGCAAATTGTGATTGTGTAGTTAAGAGATAGAAATTTTAGATCAATTACAATTTGAGTTTGATTTGAATAAAATGTATATTTCAATTCTTTGTAACAAGGGGTCCAGGATTAATCATAGTATAAAATGGATACATGTAAATATATATGAATAGCACAATTAAATCTTTATTCAGAAGGGAAATACAAACAGGCTACATAAAAAATATAACTTGAACATCTATAAACCTATATGCAGGGCTCGACACTAGCGCCGGTCCGACGGTCCCAGACCGGTAAAAATCACTGTCGGACCAGTAGATTTTCAGAAATAGCAAGATTTACTGGTCCGACATGACCAGTAAAAAATATCATTGTCGGGCCAGTAATTTTTCCAAAAATAGCAAGATTTATGGGTCCGAAATAAACAGTAATAAAAACTATTGTTGGGCCAGTAACTTTTTCAGAAATGGTCAAATTCGCTAGTCCAACATAAACATGAAAAATATTCCATGACTCAAATTGCGAACCATTTTCCTCCCGTTAAAAACTGGCATTCACACACAGAACACACACAGAATGAATCGCATGCAATTTTTGATAGGGTAACATACAGTGTACACGTGGCTATCCAACCACACAGCCCACATGGTAAATTTCCTACTGGCTGCACGAACGAAGCTTGGCTAACCTCTGGCAGAAATCTCTCACAGAACTGTCAAAATTCACATTTCACACTAATGAAAAGCTCTTATAATGTCCATATTTCCTAAAAATTTGCCAAAATTGGGGTAACTCTGTCATTTGTAAGCAGTAAAAGGAGAAATTTTCACTTCTGTTTTAGTTCAAAGAGATCGGGTTTCGAGTGATATCGTCTGAATACATGATAGCCCCACATATGCATTTGTGTGTGTGTTGATACACTTGGTTTCTTTCGTAGCTAGTACTAGTATATTTTAATTGAGCCAAAAAGAAACTGATAATTTATTTATGATGATAGTTTTAGCTTTCTTCCTTTGTTTTCTTTCAATCTTTCTTTCCTTCTTTCTTTTCAATCTTTCTTTGTTTCTTCCCTCTCTTCTTTTACTGTCTTTCTTTTTTAATTTTCCCTTTTTCTTTGTCTTTTGTTCTTTCATTCTTTCTGTCCTGTTAATATTTTTTTCTATTTCTAATGCTCTTTCTTTTTCTTTCTTTTTTTGATTTCCTTCTTTCTTTAATTCTTGAGTCCATCCATCCTATATTTATCTCTTCTATCTTTCTTCATTTCCTTCCTTCTTTTCCCCTTTCTTTCCTTCATTCTTTGTTACTTTCTTTCTTTCCTCATTCCATCCATCCTTTCTTTACTCTTTCTTGTTTTTATTCCTTCTTTCAGCCCTTTCTCTCTTTCATTCCTTCCTTTCTTCTTTGTCTTTTGTTCTTTCTTTTTCCCCTTTGTTCCATCTATCCTTTTACCTTTTCTTTCTTCCTTTTATTTACTGCTTGCTTCCTTTCCTTTCTTTCTTTTTTGTTCTACCTTTCATTTATTCTTTTACATTTTTTTTTTTTTTTTATATTGCTTGCTTGCTTCCTTCCTTCTTTATTCCTTCCCAACATTCCTTTTTCCTTCTATCATTTTCCCTTTTCTTGATTTCTTCCTTCTTTCAATCCTTTCTTTCTGTTTTCCTTCTTTCCATCTCTCCTTTTACCCTTTCTTTCTTTTTTTATTCCTTCTTTCCTTCTTTCTTTCATTACTTTGTCTTTTGTTCTTTCTTTCTATATTGCTTGCTTCATTTCTTTCCTTCTTTCCTTCATTCTTTTTTTCTTTTGTTCTTTCTTTCCTTCCTTTCCTTCTTTGGTTGTTTTTTTCCTTCCTTCACATTTTTTCTTTACTTTTTTCTTCCTTCGTTTCTTTTATTCTTTCTTTTTTCCTTCTTTCCATCTCTCCTTTTACCCTTTCTTTCTTGTTTTATTGCTTCTTCCCTTCTTTCTTTTTCTTTTTTCATTACTTTCTGTCTTTTGTTTTTTCTTTCTTTATTGCTTGCATCATTTCTTTCCTTTTTTTTTCTTTCTTTCTTTCTTTCTTTCTTTCCTTCCTTTTTTTCTTTCGTTCTTTCTTTCTTATTTTTGTTCTTTCCTTCCTTTCCTTCTTTCTTTCTTTAGTTCTTTCTTTTTTTCCTTCCTTCACATCTATCCTTTCTTTACCTTTGCTTTTTTCTTCCTTCCTTCCTTTCTTTTATTCTTTCTTCCTTTCTTTCTTTTTGTCTTTCATTCATTCATTCCTTCATTTTTTTTTTTTTGGGGGGGGGGGGGGTAACAAGAAAGGACAGCAAAATAAACTCACGCCTTTTTTTAATGTTTTCTTTATTTTTTGGGACCAGTAGATTTTAGGTTCGGACCAGTAAAAAATTGAAAAACTGGGTATCTACTGGTCCGACATGAATAGGTTGGACCAGTAGAAAAAAAGGGTTAGTGTGGAGCCCTGCTATATGCTTATACCTGATTGTGGATCAATACCATTAAATATTAATTTTCATAATGCAATTTATGATAAAGGCGCTGACTGCTTGAAAAAGAAGTAGAAGATTCAGTAGTGGATATTCATTATGTCTTACCCTGTTTTTGATATCGTAACCTACAGTATTACTGTAATTTACTATTGTACTATGTTTTTATGCACCAGGGCCAAGATGGAAAACAGTAAATATCTCTGATCTTGTGAACCTGTTTGAATATGTGTGAATAAATAAATAGTGGGTAGACAAAAATCATTGTAAACTTGAGATCTTATATCATGAAAAAATTCATAATTATTGATTGTGATTGGGATTCACCAAGTGAATATAAACCATCTGTCTTTTAATTTAAACTAACTTGTTGTTTGGCTTCTTGTTTCTGTTTCCTGGTGGGGTCCATGGCATAGACAATCCATTTTACTCCATAGTATGTAGCAGCCCCAACAATGGACAACCGTATGATCAAACCGATGATCTCACTCTTTGAGAGGCTAAGACTTCTGACACGGACAGCTTGTATGGCGTCATCCGACATTGTCTCTCTTCAGGTGTAACAATCTGGTTTCAGTGAACTTCCAATCTGTCAAAATAGATACATACATGTACAACAAAGATCGACACAAGCGATTGCCTGGAGCCATCAGAATGAACCATGATTGTTTCTACAATCAAGTTCTTATTATAAGTTCTGTATCTATGAAATGTGCTGTACTAATTGTAGCGAAAATGTTGGAATAATAATCTTTATTTTGGTCCACTTCTTTCTTTTTATATATTTTTATGAAATAAAGACAAAAATCGAGGAGCCCCGTCGGGGGATTTTGCATTGTTAACCCCCTAATGGCAGCTGCACAATTGCGAGCCATCTGTGTACGAGGAGAAGTACAAAAAAATGTTAAAAACTCCTCAAAACAGATGACTGCCAGCTGTCTAATCATTGCATTGCGAACAATCGGTTGATCGTTTGCCATGAAATTGCTCTTAAATTTACTACTTTTTTGTCACGATTTCAATCCAAGATCCAATTCTCATGAATAAATGACAAGAAAGCTTGCAATATTCCACATATCATGCATATTGTTCGCCAGTCACAGCTCAGCAGCACTCACAAAAACTCATTTCGAAAATGATATCCAATCCACCGCTTTAAAAAAAAAAATTTCAACAGTTTTACTAAATCTTTTTTTAGCTTGCATTTGTGCACATGTTTGAACAATAATTAAGTGATTTCCCTAACCACTTTATGGTCGACATAGACTATGTAAGCTTAAGCAAGGTCATTTTAAGTGCTTCAATTTATTAGCAAAAACAAAGATCAAATCAAATTCATCAGACAAGGCCTACCGAGTACTGACACAAATAATCACTTGTGGGACTGCAATGGAAAAAATGGATGAAGCGGACAAGGAATATTCGACCAGCGATATGCAGTCTTTAACACATTTCAAGAAAAAAATGGTTCCACGAGTTTTCCTAACATTGATCTAGAATATGTAGTTTTTTCTAAGAACATACATAATGAATCAAGAATTTAGGAATTCCCTGGAAAAAAAAGTTAGCCACTTACTACATGTGTCGCATGCACATCCTGAATCTACTGTCTGTAGTCTTGTGATGCAGACAGTTTTTTTTTTGTAAACGGCTTGCAACTCCAGCACTCTCGATCTCCTGCTGTCCTGCAATAACGCTCCGTTAATAGGCCAAAATAAAGCAATATTTAAAACATAAATAATGATTATAATAATAATCATAAACCTTGAACAAGAAAACTATATTCATCCCTTTTCTTTCATACTGTTAGCAAGTAAAAAGAAATATCCCGAAATATCACACTTCAGATGTTTTGCCATGATGCAACTAACTTCAGTAATGTTGAAATTTAATCTTGAAGTTTGAACCCCGGGTTTGAACAACCCCACTCGATCGAGAGTACTCCCAAAAAGGTATTGCTCAATTTTTTTTGTAGGTGGCTTCAGCCAAACACGACTCATCCCCATCCTTTATCACTATGGCAACATTCGCCCCTCTCTTTCTACAGCTCTTACTCTCTTTGTACTCATGTCTAATTTTTTATAAACTTAAAGGGATGGTCCAGGCTGGAAGTATTTTTATCTCAATAAATAAGAGTAAAATTCAGAGCAAAATGCTGAAAATTTGATCAAAATCGGATCACAAATAACAGTTATTGAATTTTAAAGATTTGCATTATTCCGCGCGCGGAAAAACAGTTCTAGACATGTATTTATGAATATTCATTAGGTAGGTTGATGATGTCATATCCCCACTTGTTCTTTTGTATTTTATTATATGAAATTAGGTTTATTTCAAAATTTTCTACCAAGAACTAAAACAATTGGATTGACAACTGATTGTGCATTAGTTATTTATTGCCGCAATCTATTTTATCATAATGGAGACACATCATTTACACATGTATGAAAAAATGAAACATTTATGATAACATAACAAAAAGGAAAGTGGGGATGTGACATCTTAATTCAGCCCACCTAATGAATATTCATGACAATGTGCATATAACTGTTTTCACAAAATATTGATACACTTTTAAAATTCAGTAACTTTATTTGTTATCTGATTTTGATGAAATTTTCAGCATTTTGCTCTGTGAATTTAATCTATTAATTTAGATATAAATCATTTCAGCCCGGACCATCCCTTTAAGTTGAACTTAACTTGAACTCATAATTATTTCTTTTCCCTTTCTTGTTTTTCTAGTTCATTCTCTATTTCACAACTTTTTTCTACTTCCACCTTTAATGAAAAATAGACTTCTCTCTCAGGCATATGGCCAATAGGCGGAATTCTTTCTGAATTTATTTGGATATTATCTAACCACCTTCAGCTCTATTTGGGGTATTTACTTTGAGATATCCCATATAATTATTCTAGGAGGACAGCAGAACAAAGCCTTTATTTTCTCCCAAACCCCTTTCCCCCTATCTGAATGTAAAATCTAAGTTCATGTAAACATCAAGTGCTATATTGTTTTGGTATATATAGAGATAAATCATTATTCATTTTCAAAGTTTGTGAATATGAACCATGGTTTTCGATTTGTGTTGTGAATCTATTTTTCAAGGGGGATGATCTATTGATTCATCCACCCACGTGAATAGTATGACGTCACGGATCGACACCAGTGATATGAACCGATGTTTCTTCCAAATTTTCAATCACTATATTTGTAAAAAATAAGTTTTGGAATGGCATTTGTTTAGAAAAAAATAATATTGCTGATAAAGGACAGTGAACATGACAGAAAAATTCAAAATTTCACTAAGAATCAATGGATGAAGAAAAAAACAACCCCCCCCCTCAAAAAAAAAATTTTTTATATTTTTTATATTTTTATTATATTGGCCCTAATGAGTGGAATATTTCTGGTATTTCATGAAATAAAGCCATTCAATATTCATTTTTTTATGTGTTGTATATTTCACGCATTCGCGCACTAGATTGTTGAATATGGTCTCGTACTCAACAGTAAACTTTGTACAGGAGCCTAAGGGATATTCGTCGAATTTCTGTCATTTTGGGGATACTCTCTGATACTGCACAGGCAATTGATTTGACCAAAATACATGTTTTTAATGTATGGCTAAAACACTCTATACAGATGATAAGACAATATTTCAACATATTTTGCATTATAAACTGATTAAGCCTGCATATATGCATGCTGGAGTTTATGGGGAAACATGTTATAATCAGGGGCCTGGGAAGAATTTTTAAAGAGGGGCATTGGTTTGTTAACAAGTGAAAACAAAATAAATAAAAAAGGGTTTTCACTCTAGAACAAAGGTGATTGTGTTGTCAGAAAAAAATGAAGAAAAAAAAAAGGGATTAAACTTCATGGTATTATTTCATCACTTTTGTTTTAACAGAGGACAACTTTTTGTTTTGAATGAGATATGGATCAATATCTAATCTGTACGATCAGGGGAGTTTTGCATGAAAAACAGATGTTATAAGCTACTGCAAATCATTGTATCTGATTGGTTGAGTGTAAATTAGATCATGGAAATCTGAGGAAAAACTTTTCATGAAACACTCCCCAAATTGAAATAAATACAGTGAAGATGCTAAATTAACCAGTCAACACATTAAAAAAAGATGAATGCAACAAACATGTCTGTTCATAAACAATTCTCATATTCATTTAATGAAAATAAAATAAAATTTATCAAAATATTCATGGCAGAAATATGTTCATAAATTACATAAATAAATCCATGTCCCCCTTAACACAATTCTCCATATTTAAATAACATCTTGGATGATTATAGAATTCCTGTAATAATGGTGGAATACAAGCTTATTTCACTGCATTATGATGTTAGCTATGCTACTAATTGCTTGGCAGGAAGGGGAAAAACAGCTCTGTTAGGTAAAGGGGTTGTAGTAATTAGTTATACCAAAGATACTACAAGGGGAAGATTGGACACTCGGAAAGAGCGTCCCTACAGCGTTGAGTAAGTAACAACCTTTTTTTACCTTTGCGTATCGCGATACGGTTGTGTACAAAACATATGAGACAAATGGTGAAGGGGTGAAGAAATAGATGATTTTTACATTTTAGAATTTTTTTCTTTGATTCTTTTTTCTATGAAATTAGAGATGAATATATTTTAGAGGTTCCTGGGTATTAAAGTTGGAATTATTCCTATGCCCCGCCCTTGTGCCCTCTCCAAAATCCCCTCTTTCATTTTCCCATATGTTTTATACACAGAAGCGTGCCGATGTGCCAAGAATTACTTACTCAACGCTAGTGGGCGTCCTTCCCCATGAGCATTTATCGAGCGTTTCCCCTTGTAGTATCTTTAGTTATACTTGTAAATACAGATCAGGAATTCAGTTTGAAATTATGTGATGGTGAGATATGGCATCTCTGTATTATCAAATATACCCTAGCAATCACTATAATACAGGAATAAGAGTACTAATTGTTTTCAATATCAATCGCAAGACCATTAGAAAATGGCATTTACTAATGATAAGACCTTAGGTTAAATAAATCATTGAACTTATATAATTGATTAATATGAAATAATGTGTGCAACACAACCCCCCCCCCCCCTACATAACCTATAACCATGCAAGACCTGTCATTTGCCCATTGAAGCAATAGACCGGGGGCCCGTTTCACAAAGCTGTTCGTAAGTTACGAACAACTTTACGCATGACTGGTGACCCTTTCTTGTGGTAAATGATATCCCTATGTAGTTGACTTATGTATAAGAACATGTTCCACTTGTCCGTAAAGTCATTCGTATCTTACAAACAGCTTTATGAAACACCACCCAGGTGGGTGTTTCATAAAGCTGTTTGTAAGATACGAATGACTTTACGGTCAACTGGTGATCCTTTCTTATGCTAAATGATATCCCTGTATAATTGATTTATGACCTAAGAACATGTTCCAGTCGTTCGTAAAGTTGTGCGTAACTTTACGAACAGCTTTATGAAACACCCACATATCAAAATCTATCCATGTCACTCAGCATAGTATATATCAAACCAGTATTTAATATCAAAATCATAACTTTGACTTCAGAAACACACTAGCATGCAGGCAACTGTACCTTCTTTATATATGGGAAAGATAAATGTTTTAAGCATTTGTGATAAAATTCCATATATAAAGAAAGTACAAGTACTATGTAACTACTGAATGAACTACCCCAATGCAACATGGATTACACAATTCTCTAATTCCCATTGCAATTGGACTTCTTCAAGCCATTTGGAGATGCAGACAAAGTCCATCTGTATTATAAACCTTGCTGACGAACACTTTCCTATGATTCTCAAAACCTGTATTACTGTATTCCCTTTTTTCACGACATCATTCCACACATTGCAATTGTACAATGTACTAGGATGTGTCTATTTTTTCTTGATTGACAAAGGTGCCTGTATTGTATGTTATGCCAGCAATTATTTGCTTAGACTTAGTTAAATTCACAACATGTAGAGTTTTCAACTTTCTATTTTTCATCAAATTTCTTTTTTTTTCTTTAGAAGATTTTAATACATTTGTCCACATACATTTAGCAAATACACTTGTTTTTGGAAGGTATTCATTTCTTTACCTGCTGGAGTCGCTAATGCCACGAGATCATTCCTACAACTCCCATATTAAGGCTGCAGTACACTCTGACTGGTAAAGAATGAAGCAGAATAAATGATTGATATATCATTGATCTCTGTATGACGGAATTGGAAAAAAGTCACTGCAGTGACGTCTCTGTCCGTCTCAATGTTCACATTCAGGGTGTCCGATGTTCTCAGTCCAGAGATGATGGAAATGAAAGAACTCTGAATTCTGAAGCTAAGGTTCTCATTCTTTAACCACAGGTGTTAATGTAGGCATCACTATGATGTTTCTGTGATTCATCCGCAATGCTTGCTGATGTGTCATTTCCAGATATTGCTTTCTTGATGTACACTAGGGTCCCGCCTGACAAGTTGTCATAGATTCCGAACAATCTCAAATTGAGATTGATCATATGGCTCAATGGGTCTCTTTGAAAGGATATCACTGTTCTGTCGCCAACATGTGTATCTAGTGGAGGCATGAATGCTTTGTAACACAAGGAAAAGGCGTTTTACTCAAAGTATTGGATACTCAATGTATTGGAATGAATTTATCTCTCAATCCCTACCTCTCTATTTCCATATGTCATCAATCTCAGTTTAAGTTTGGTTGCAATCTATCAAAACTCTTTGCTAGAAGGACCCTTAGCGATGTCATTGGTTCACTGAAACAGTGTCTTTCATAGTCTTTTCAAGTTCTTTGATATGAAAATCCAAGATAAGAAAGGAATCTACTTTCTTTTGCCTCCACCTCCTCCAGCAAGAATGGATGCAATCCGGATGAAGATGTTGATGGTGTCCATGTAGATGGTCATGGCACTGAAAAATCAAGAGAGAAAGGTAATAGAATAATGAATTTTAAGTCGTTAAAAAAATATCACTTGAAAGGGTTGGGTGCCAAGTGGTTGAAGAAAAGCTTTTATGATCAAAGATAGAATTGTATGAAAATGATTGAAAATTTCATAATTTTCAATCAACCTTAGAACTCTCAATGGCTCTATCTCAAACCCTCTCTCAAGTTGAAACTTATTCTTGTTTGGTATTCTTAATTGAAACATTGCATTGATTGGATCAATTGCAATCCATTCATCGCTTTCATCATATTCTCCCTAAAATCTATGATATTTGGCATTGCTTTCCAAAGTGATTAGCTTTAGTCACTAGTCAGACTCATGGTTGATACATACTGCATCAATTGACAAATGAAAAGTATCTAGAGTAGATTAACCTGTTGATGGGGTCAAAAGGTCGCTGAGCATTAACAGGATGGAGTTCAGCTCTCTTCATAATCATCTGTGTATCATAGAGCATGAATCCTCCAAAGACCACCAAACCACCATACAGACTGACAGCATAAAGACCTGAACCTAGAGCTGTGGCTGGAGACAGGAACATGCTACCTACAAATATGAACATCCAATAGAAATAAGGTTTGATTATCAATGTGAAGAATCAAAGTACAAGTTGTTAACAGAAAAACAACCAAGGAAATGCAAATAATGGTCATGATAATAAGATCTACTTGATACATAATTCAAACTGATCAACCCACTCCCTGGGTATCATCCTTGCTCACATCCTTCAAGGAAGGTGATGGTCTCCCTCTCCTAGGATGCATACAGCATTGTGTTCATTGAGTACAGGTAGCTTCAGATAGAAAGGACAAACTATCATCAGAGAATATTTTGTCAACTTGCTGAGGATGCAAGCAAAGATGTTACCAGGAATGGAAATGTGCACTGCAAAGTCTGATTTTAAGGTACATCCATCAACTGGGATAACACAACTTTCTAGACAGGCTTGAAGTTTATGCTGTAAAGAGTGTGTGCAAAAACAATTGGCATGATCACTAGAAGGGCAGCCAAAATAAAGATGGGGGGCATCATGGAAGAAGAGGGAGAGAGGTATCATGACTTAAGCAAGTGTTTGGTACTGCAAAATCGTAAAATAGCCTTAAAAACGGACATACTGAAGTGTTTCAGTCATTCATGCGATTTTACTCTGATGAGTGCATGTTGAAAAGCTTCAGTATATCCGTTTTTCAGGCTATTTTACTATCATGACTTACCAACTGATGCAGCAAAGACTGCCCCTAGACCCATGGCTAATGCACCTCCCATGTAGAGGAATTTATCACTGGGTGCACACATAGCAACACAAGACAAACCTAAAAAGAAAAGAAAAAAATAGATGACAATCATAAAATGCTTGAATTTCTTCAGAGGTAACAGGTATATAAACTTTGTTTCTAAGAAATATATCGGAGATAAACGGCGAGCGCTATGAAACATATTCAACAAAAATTATGATCTAACATTTCAATTGAACTCTGTAAACTTATGGTCCTAAATTAATCTCTTTGACTTAAAAAAAATACCAACTGAACACCCACTGTAATCTGTATTGTATTAACAATACAGTCATGCACATTTTACCATCAATGAAAAGAAGAAAACACCTGTTTTTGTTTCTGTTTTTATATATATTTCATGTTTTCTTCATTGTTATTTTAGATATTCCTTGTGATCCAAAGTAAGATGAATGAAATACAGAATACACGCACTCACCTCCAACAACTCCAGCAGTATAGCATGCCGCCTTGATGAGAAGAGGTCCACCCATGAAGCATATGGGAGCTAGAACAACCCCTAGGAGACCACTGTGTCCCATCCATGCTAGTTGTTTCAGACCCATTCCTTCTGTGTAGGGTACAGACATCGTCACCATCCCTGAGGCCATGATCACGGCCATACCTCCAAGAGCTCCCTGAAGAAAAAAAAATTGTCGGTGAATTAGACCATTGTTGAACAAGAAAAATAAAGTTCATGTGCATTTATTTATTTTTCTTTTTCTTTACAAAGGTACTTAGTTCTTATATTATGCATAAACGTGAGAGAAACTATTATCAATGCAGTTTGACATTGCAACAGAGGTGGTTATGCAAAGCATCAGCACTTAAGGGTTAAAAGTATTTCTTTTTAAGAAAAGTACAGTCATTGTCACCGCCCCTGATGATTACTGCCATAATTTGGCAAAAGCTCCCTGAAAAATAAATCATCTGAGGAAGAGTTTTTGATGTGATTTAAACCATTGTCATTATTCCTGAAGCCATCATTACTGCAAACCTCCAGTTGTAGTGCTTCATGAAGGAATAAATCATGTGTATTAAATAAATTTTTTGATACCTGACCCTAAAAGAATAAGAGTAACATGCCAAAAATTGTAAATTGCTTCTGTATTTAAATATACATCTTACTTAAAGTTTTATTTGAACATATATCTTACAAAATATTCTTTGTGACATTCAGAATTTGCTAAAAAATACATTTTTTGTCAGCAAAATCCTGAACATCTGACCCTATAGTTTTGAATTTGTCTTGGCCTTAACTTAAAAGACATTCTTTGTATAGGAGTGACTTACCACCCATGATTTAGGAGTAATTCTCATAAGGAGAGCTGGGTTTCTAGCCATAGCAAGGGCTGAGGCCGTGGTAGCTGCTATCCCCATTCCAAAGTACATGTATGTTGATCTCACCCTGTCACGAACATACTGTGGCCAGATTCTATGTCATGGAGAGATACAACACAGAACATTAAATTGATTTATGTTGCTTTATTTCTTCAACAAATCACAGGGACTAATTTTGATTACCAAATTTGATTAGCATTTATGGTGATAAGAGAAAAGCTCTCAACTAAGTTCTGCACAGTCCTATGTAAATATCTGCTGAACAATAGACTTTTGTGAAGCATTCTTTAGAAAAATGGGAGCAAATTGTGATGTGATACCAGGAAAATTATCCCATGAAGTGTATTATTAAACTGTACTAAGTTTGAAATACAATGTTATTAAGTTCAATTTTAAAGTTTAGTTTAGAGTTTTTCTTTTCTGATGGATGGATCTTGGAACTCATATTGATCTTATAAAATTGTCATTGGATTAAAGGATCGGAGGACCTAATTTTGTCAGTCTGAAAAAGGTGAAGAACATAGAGCCTCAATATGTATTCACTGATTTTCATGGCAGATGAGAATTGTCAAGGTTCACCAGTGTCTGATCATATTCTTCACAAAATAGCATTGTTTTGTTCTAGCAGAAACATCACAAAATAAATATCCACTATCAATGAATTGAATTTAATTTACATGAGAAACCCTACAAAAATGCACTCTTTAGAAACTTACGCTGCTCTTTCAATTGCTCCGACCTCACTGGAGAGACCAAGACCATAGTAACACAGAGCACCGATGCCTGCAGCTGAAGCACCCAACAACAAACCCTTGCCTATCATATCAGCTGAAAAAGATGATACAATAAAATAACTGTCAAAATGATGCAGAATAAAAAAAAAAAAAAAAAAAACAATGAAGAGGTGTCCACAGGTGACATAATTCATTGAGATGAGGGGAAATAGTAATGCTGTTTGTTGTTCGACAAAAATCTATGCAACGTGGCAAGGACTAATGAATAAGTAGAACATGGGGAGGGGCTGTTTCACAAAAATTTATGCATGACTGAAAATCAAACTTTCATTCCTGAAAGCGTGTAGTACCGGGTATATTAGATTATGTATTCAATAACATGTGAAACACACCTAAATGTACTGCAAATGTAATTAATCACCATCTACTGGTACAAACAGTAAAGTGATAAAGAATGATATTCTTTTAGTTTACGGCCCATTCTGTATTTTCATATAGCTTAAAGCAAAAATATGAATTGAGATCATTGGAAATACAGTCACTCTCTGAAACACACATGTAAATTCTTGCAGATTCAAGTTTTATGAACCAGCCCCTGATTACTTACCAGAGCCTGAAGCAGGTGCCTGGACTACCTCCTTTATAGACCTGGTCTTCGCAGCCCTCTTAGCCCCTAGCCTAGTCTGGTTGGCATACTGCTGTGCTCTCACTCCTAGGTTCACTCTAGCTAGCCCAACAGTCTTATGCTGCACGCTCTTCAGGGATTGTGAAGCAGATGTGCAAAGAACCACCGGTAGTCGGACAACCCTGGCAGCAAACATCTTGAATTACAAATATCCCAACTCTCTTTAAATGATGGACACAGAACCTGTATTGAAAAAAATATATAGAGGTCTATATATATGGAGAGAAAAACATATTCATCAAGACATTAATAGCCAAAAATCATGTTCCTCGTTTATTTACCAATAGGGTAGACAGTGAGTGCAGCAGCAGAAAATATATGCAGCCTACATTAGTATTGCTATAACTAAGGGAGCCGAGGGATATCTGCAGCCTGGAGTACTGGGATATAATATCAAGGGGGGGGGGTGCATGTGCCATTGGGGATTATAGAAACGTCCATGGAATCGATCTGGAAATTGGAATGGATGCTGCTTTTTGCTAGACTGTAGACTGACGGCTTCAGTTTCTATTTCATTTGTTATTCTGATGAACTAACGTTACATCTTGCATCACTACACCTCCAAGATGACTCTAAGTAAAAAAAGAATTAATTTGAAATTGAAGAAACTCATTCTCCAAGCCCTGCCCAAAGGCCCAAGCAGATGCCTGGGGTGCATTTTCCGCCATCCCCCCCCCCATTTTTGTGGAAAAACAATCACAAATTGGCCCAGGCTATGGATGGGTGGCACTTATTTCACAAATACTAAGATTTAATACGTGATTATAAATAATACTACTAATTATTTATAATCACATATTAAATTGTAGTATTTGTGAAATAATAATTTTTATCTATAAATTGTTCTTCAAAACCGCATCGCTAGTCGGAAGTACGTCGTCACGAAGCGGTTCAAGTCTATTGTCTTTGCTTTGTTGACAAACGGATCGAGGGATTTACGGGAGATCGGGTTTGGTAAGAAACTTCTAATTTTTACCATATAAATTATAGTGAAATAATTTTTATCCCTTTATACGCATTCGCCTAAAGGTTCATAGATAAATAAAATTTGACAATACAAACCGATTTCACCCTCTAACTATGGATTTCCTAGGGAAATCCATCTTTGTGTACATGTGTCTCTTAATGGGAGGGGATTCAAGACTCCAATGAAGAAGTATATGTTAAAGTTTTTTTTTAATACATCATCATGGAGTCCTCAAGACTAGGCACTGCCACTGTGTTACATAATCTGATTAATCATGATGGAATAGAAATGAAATAGGCACTTTTAGTTTTACTTAAGTTTAAACCCAGACCCAGTTTCACTTTGTTTCAGCCAGGATCTTGGGTTTTTTATGCCATCCCATGCCATGGTCATGGAGTCTAATCATCTAGACACAGGGCCAGCAAATAGTTTTGTAGAGATTGTTACTGCCTTTTTTATACTGGCACTTTTCATCTGGGCACTTGACAAGCACACTACTACTACTACTACGAAGAAGAATGATGAGTTCAGCTGCAGCTGCGAGCGGCGCTTAAGCGCTTCATGGTTCATCCCGCCGAAACTTTGGCCCCGTAATTGAATCATCACGTTGGATTTTACTGCGGCAACCCGAGCACGTAAGCGAGTCAGGGGCCCGGGGGGGGCACTCAGTATATAATGCATAGTGGGTATGTGCCGCGGAGAGGACCCCCATTTTTACACTCAAATTTCCGTTCCAAGGCATAGCATTTTTGTCTTATTGAGAAAAAGAACAAAGAAAGCCGCTCCAAGGCATAGCATTTCCTTCTTATATAGAAAAAAGAAGAAAGAAATCCGCTCCAAAGCTTCGCATATTTTTCGTTACGCCGTTCCGGTCGCATTGATCTGCTACAATTTTGGTGAAAAGCGGCCGTAGAGCGTTTTTCGACCATCGATCGCCTAAGCGCGAGCGCACCCGGCGGAGGCCGCGCTAGCTGCGTCATGCACGATTGCCCGTTCCATATAGGGATGCATACGCACTCACAGAGATACGGAGATCCGTTCCGAGGACCCCCATTTCACAAACATTTGTACTAGTTCCGAAGCCCGTTCCGAGGACCCTCCTTTTTACAATAAGCCCGCTCCAAGGCCCCCGTTTTTTGCCTCGCCCGCGGCACACCCCTACCACTTTTTTGGTCGAGTGCCCCCCCCCCCCCCCGGGGTCAGGGGTCGCTAGTCGAGTATTAAATATTTTGGTCACTTGAAAAAGGTATCGTATTACCGAACGTGTTTTTTCTATGGGAAAAGTTGAGAAAACAACAAAAACACTTAGTTATGAGCTATTTTGACCATATTTTATTATTGTTAGAATATTAAGACTTTGAAAATGTGTTTTTGACCATTTATCATCAATTTCTATTCAAGTTCTCTTTGGAAAGATGTTGCAAAATTTTGAGCGTATGAATTTATTTCTGATGCGTATGATGCGTGCGTTCGGTAATACAAATTACAAGGCCGGTCGGTAATCACTCACTATACAATTTAATACATACCGTACCGAAAATTCAATATTCCTCCCTTTTTGGGGCTCGAAAACGTTATATCCTGCTGCGCTACTTCCACTCAATATGACGTTAAGGTAGACGAGGTTATCTTATAATCTATTTCGTCAGATTCGCTAAAATTTCGTAACAAACTTCGGCGAGCTGGAAAGTAGAAAGAATAAAAAGATCTTTCGCGAATATCGAACTATGGTATCTCTAATGCTGGGGCCCGTGGTTTCAATTTCATAAAGGACTACCGGTAGTAGGCTAGGCCTACTGTCTTAACATCTGCAATTATGTTGTAACCACAGACCTCTACCACCTACAGTGGTTGTAACTACAATTAATAAAAACAGGGCCGCTCAGCAGCCAATCACAATTTCCACGTTTCAAACACAATTGAGAAGATCATTATAAATGAATGAATAAAAAAAAAAGATTTACACTATTGCAAAGTAACAAAACGGATTAAAATTAATGGCCCGAATTCACAAAGGTGGTTTCGTTTGAAACCATGGTTTTTAGAAACCGTGGGTTTTAGAAACCATGGTTTCTGCAAAAACCACCTTTGTGAATTCGGGCCATTATGTTTTGCTGGTCAAATTTCTCTGGACCAAGCTGACCTTTATTTTGTACTGAAACCTTTTTTTTTCTTTGGTTGTCAAATTTACTTCAGCACCTCCTGTAAAAAAATCGTGGCAGGGCCCTGCTATGCTACTAACATTTTTGTGTTCAAATTGTTTTCTTCATGTAAAGGCAAAATGCTTTATAGTTAATAAACAGCGACAAAGCGAACAGATGGATTTGTAAGCTTATAAACTATAATTTAACTTACAGTTTCATAAGGATTGGTATATATAATTCGCAGAAGATAATAAATCATACACTATTTCTTTTGGATGTCAATCAATTTTAATCAATGAATTTGCAAGTTACTTGTAATCATAAGTCATTAAACGTTTTTGTATGTTGGGTCGGGTTTATTATTTACTTTATAATTAAATCAATCCAACTCAAAAATTTTAAATAATTGCAATAAACTTACCTAATGCCTTTCTTAATTAAAAACACTGTTAGTGTCATAGTGTTAAAAAACACTATAACTTATTGTGTAAGAAATATTATGTTTATTGTCATGTTCCAAATGTAGATTTCATTGTTCACGCCTTTGTGTATGAATTTATATAATTTGTTGTCTTTATTATGTATTTGCACGGCATGTAAACAAGAAGAATTTCATTTTTTTGACAATGAATAAATACTTATACTTAGTTATACAGTGATGTTTAGAATTCAATTTCCTAATCCATATTATGATCCGAAGCAGAGTAAGGGACGTGTAAGGCATACTGTTAAATTGATTAATATATTGCCACTAAATTCAAATCAGGATATTTTTTCTTCAATATTTCCCCATTTTACTATAACTTAATCAATGTTCAGTGTGTTTACCCGTGAAAATTAAAGTTCCCCTTTTTCAGATGATTCTATTGAAATGTTATAATTTCATATGCAAACATAAAATAGGAGAACATAACCGGTTTATATTTTTCTGCATGATTCCCCTTTTCAAACTTTAGGCCCTATTTCTGCTCCAAAATCTTAAGTTAACCAAATTGCACCACTAAGCAGACCTCAAACTTTGATAATTTAAAAACCACAATAATAATAATTATGATAATAATGATAATAATAACAACAACAATATGATAATAATAATAATAAATAATAATAATAATAATGATAATGATACTACTACTACTATACTACTACTAATACTATACTACTACTATACTATTTCTATTAATAATAATATTAATAATAATAATAATAATAATAGTAAAATAATAGTAATACTACTACTAATAATAAATTTAACATCTCTCCTTGCGTTAACAGTGTCTATCTGAATATAATCTGAGCACCGACCATTACAAATTTACAATCAGCTAGTGGCATCGGAGCACCAAATTTTGAGGGGGTTAAACATTGCCTAAAGGGCGCAGTCGATCAGGAGTGAGCAAAAATTTGAACCTTTTTTAAATGAGAATTACTTAATATGATGGGTTGTTGACATATTTAGAAAAAAATTACTTTTTTATATAATTTAATATTTCTTTTTTTTCCTATAGCTTTTTCTCTCCTTAATTGGTCGTAGAACTTCTAGTGCACGAAGACCCCAATTCATATAAACGCCGGTCAAGTCAATCTTGACGTTCATATGCCATAATAATCAATATAATGATTGTGGGCATTAACGGAAAGACAAGACAAGACGCCAACTCATTGTTTGTTTTTGCAATCTTATACTCAACTTAATTTTTCAATTAAAAAAGCAATAAATGTTTATCAATTTGATTCTGCTATCAGACTGCTAATGTAACTTACTTCCCCTAGCAGAAATACAGAATCAAACTACTAAACATCCAGTTACCATTACGCTAGGCTACTATTTTTCAGTTTGGGATGATTGGTTGACGATTAATTAAACCGTTTCATTTGACATTTGTTTTGTTGCCCTGTTTTTTCCTTTTGTCATGTACTTGGTTTGGATTTTTTTTTCTCCCGTCCGGCCTTTTAACTATGTCTTCATTGTCTTTATGTTTATAATGTGCACTCATTACAAGCTGCGCTTTTAGAGTTATCACCTCCATTGTAACTTATACGGTCGAGCCTTTATTAAAGTGCCATCGACTTGAAGACTTGGCGAGATACTTTATCTCGCCAAGTTGACGTATAAAAGGTTATGTGTCGACATGGCGAGATACGTTGCCATGATGACATATAACTTTTTATAAGTCGACTTGGCGAGATAACGTATCTCGCCATGTCGACATAATAAGGTTAATATTATGTCGACATGGCAAGATAAAGTATCTCGTCAAGTCGATGGCACTTTAAATGCTCCGTACTTATAAGTGTCTTAACGTGAATGATGCTAGCTTAGCCCCGGCCCCGGGCTATCTTTGGAAGGAAATGTTATTGAATTTAAAAAAAATGGCTATAGAGATCGACGCGATATTCCTCATATATATTTTTTTAATTTCAATAACTTTTTGTGTGTTTTCCGATACCCCCCAAAAAGGATAGAACATTAACAACAAACAAGGTTCGACTTCGAGGTAAGATTACCGTTATGATTTCTTGTCGTAAGTTCATATAAAATTGAGCTGTAGTTTGTTGATCGAAATTTGTAAAAAGGGCGTTACATTTTAATTTTGGCACTGTTACTGCCGCCTCGCCCACTCATCTTTACAGACGAATATTTCCTCGTCGGACTGACTGAGTGTGACAGGTCGCGCAGCACAGTCACTTTGTCAGTGTCGGCTGGCGCAGTGACACGGTAGCGGTAAATGAGAATCCCCGGCCCAGCGAAGAGGGGATGGAGCCGCCGGAGTAGAGTCAGCCAACAATAAGCTAGCCAACAGCAAGCCAGCCAACAGTTCCAGCCAACAATATCGCGATGTAAGATAGATCAGATACAGGATTTTGCGCAGGAAGAGAAGCGTGCATTCTTGTACAAATCAAACAAACGGGGTCAGGTGGGGTTTCCCTTCTTTCAATTTGTAAAGAAAAACAACGGGCTAGTGCTTAAATTTTAGTAGCCCACACCCCTATATACTCTATGTGTTTTCGTATATTGAGGAGTAAATTTCAACTAAAAGTCCTCTTTATAAAATACAATTGGAAGATTGCTCCTGAAATTTATTTTGGGTGTGTGTAGGGGGGTTTCCCTTCTTTCAATTTGTAAAGAAAAACAACTGGCTAGTGCTTTAATTTTAGTAGCCCACACCCCTATATACTCTATGTGTTTTCGTATATTGAGGAGTAAATTTCAACTAAAAGTCCTCTTTATAAAATACAATTGGAAGATTGCTCCTGAAATTTATTTTGGGTGTGTGTAGGGGGGTTTCCCTTCTTTCAATTTGTAAAGAAAAACAACTAGCTAGTGCTTTAATTTTAGTAGCCCACACCCCTATATACTCTATGTGTTTTCGTATATTGAGGAGTAAATTTCAACTAAAAGTCCTCTTTATAAAATACAATTGGAAGATTGCTCCTGAAATATATTTTGGGTGTGTGTAGGGGGGTTTCCCTTCTTTCGATTTGTAAAGAAAAACAACGGGCTAGTGCTTTAATTTTAGTAGCCCACACCCCTATATACTCTATGTTTTTTCGTGTATTGAGGAGTAAATTTGAACTAAAAGTCCTCTTTATAAAATACAATTGGAAGATTGCTCCTGAAATATATTTTTTGTGTGTGGATGGGGGTTTCCTTTCTTTCAATTCGTAAAGAAAAACAAGGGGCTAGTGCCTTCGTTTTAGTAGCCCACACTCATATACATTCCTATATATGCCACATTTTTATATATATTGAGGAGTAAATTTCAACTAAAAGCCCTCTTTATAAAATACAATTTGAAGATTGCTCCTGAAATATATTTTGGGTGTGTGTAGGGGGGTTTCCCTTCTTTCAATTTGTAAAGAAAAACAAGGGGCTTGTGCCTTCGATTTAGTAGCCCACACTCATATACACTCCTATATATTCCACGTTTTTATATATATTGAGGAGTAAATTTGAACTAAAAGTCCTCTTTATAAAATACAATTGGAAGATTGCTCGTGAAATTTATTTTGGGTGTGTGTAAGGGGGTTTCCCTTCTTTTAATTTGTAAAGAAAAACAACGGGCTAGTGCTTTAATTTTAGTAGCCCACACCCCTATATACTCTGTGTGTTTTCGTATATTGAGGAGTAAATTTCAACTAAAAGTCCTCTTTATAAAATACAATTGGAAGATTGCTCCTGAAATATATTTTGGGTGTGTGGAGGGGGGTTTCCCTTCTTTCAATTTGTAAAGAAAAACAAGGGGCTTGTGCCTTCGTTTTAGTAGCCCACACTCATATACACTCCTATATATTCCTCGTTTTTATATATATTGAGGAGTAAATTTGAACTAAAAGTCCTCTTTATAAAATACAATTGGAAGATTGCTCCTGAAATATATTTTGGGTGTGTGGAGGGGGATTTCCCTTCTTTCAATTTGTAAAGAAAAACAACGGGCTAGTGCTTTAGTTTTAGTAGCCCACACCCCTATACACTCTATGTATTTTCGTGTATTGAGGAGTAAATTTCAACTAAAAGTCCTCTTTATAAAATACAATTGGAAGATTGCTCCTGAAATATATTTTTGGTGTGTGGAGGGGGGTTTCCTTTCTTTCAATTCGTAAAGAAAAACAAGGGGCTAGTGCCTTCGTTTTAGTAGCCCACACTCATATACATTCCTATATATGCCACATTTTTATATATATTGAGGAGTAAATTTCAACTAAAAGCCCTCTTTATAAAATACAATTTGAAGATTGCTCCTGAAATATATTTTGGGTGTGTGTAGGGGGGTTTCCCTTCTTTCAATTTGTAAAGAAAAACAACGGGCTAGTGCTTTAATTTTAGTAGCCCACACCCCTATATACTCTATGTTTTTTCGTATATTGAGGAGTAAATTTCAACAAAAAGTCCTCTTTATAAAATACAATTGAAAATTGCTCCTGAAATATATTTTGGGTGTGTGTAGGGGGATTTCCCTTCTTTCAATTTGTAAGAAAAACAACGGGCTAGTGCTTTAGTTTTAGTAGCCCACACCCCTATATACTCTATGTTTTTTCGTATATTGAGGAGTAAATTTCAACTAAAAGTCCTCTTTATTAAATACAATTGGAAGATTGCTCCTGAAATATATTTTGGGTGTGTGTAGGGGGGTTTCCCTTCTTTCAATTTGTAAAGAAAAACAACGGGCTAGTGCCTTAGTTTTTTTAGCCCACACTCATATACATTCCTATATATTCCACGTTTTTATATATATTGAGGAGTAAATTTGAACTAAAAGTCCTCTTTATAAAATACAATTGGAAGATTGCTCCTGAAATATATTTTGGGTTTGTGGAGGGGGGGGGGGGGGTTAATATCTCTCAATTTTGTAAACAAAAAGAAAGGGCTAGTACTTTAGTTTTAGTAGCCCACACTTCTATATACTCCAGTTTTAAGAATATTGAGGAGTATGTAAAAAAAAAAGTTCTTGATAAATGAAGAAAGCTATCGTATTTTTGAAGGGGGTGACCCTTTTTATTCAATTTTACAGTGCGTATCAATAAAAACGGGACAGTTATGAAACGTCTATCAAAATACCCTTTTGAATTATGATGTCTATATTTTGATGTTCATAGATGCTCTGAAATCTTATCGATCAAATTCAAAATGTTTTTTTTTTTTATTTGTTCATGCTTGAGTGCACACGAGATGGTTTTGTCGGGGGTTCAAATATAGGATTGCGCTAAGTGGTAGGAAATGAAGTGTATGGTTATAAGACTTCTTGCCAATCAGCAGATTATTTTTGCCATAGTTTTCAGATTTTGGTCGCAAATGTCACGTACAAAGCTGTATATTTACTTTACGTTTTCATTTCAATAAATTATTTTTTTAGCAATGAATATTCTTTCATACTAACATTTTTTGTCAACCAAGAATGACCCAATTTGTAATTAGGAATTTGAGAGCTTGTAATCAATTCAAACCATTTTATTTTATGCAACAAGCAGATAAATCCTTTTCTGTTAGAATTGATAATTTAATATCCTATCTAACACACAATTATAATGATTTGAATAAAGTACAGCAAATTCACCCTATTAACAACTAACAATTAACAATTAGGGGTTTGGTAAATGATAACATCTGTTCTCGTTGTGAAGTAGAGGAAGATATTCATCACGCTTTCATTTCTTGTGATTTGAACAAACCATTCTTTGAATTTTTGAAAAAAATAATCCAGCAAATATTTCATGAAGATTTAGAAATCAATCATTAAAATTTTGTTTAAACATGAAGTAGACGAAAAATTAGTTTTACTTCTGACTATCGCACTTTGGTGCATTCACAAAGTCATCGTTTTAAGAAACATGAGTGGAAACGAAAAGAAAGGCAATCCCAGAAGGAAAAACCAGTAAGGCTGGACCAGTTACACCAGTAAAATTTAATTGGTAACTCTGGAAATTGGAACAAAATATACTGGTCTGCTATAAGCTGGACCAGTAATGTTTTGATGGTCAAATTTAACTGGACCAGTAACAAATATACTGGTCAAACTAACTGGACCAGTAATAATTTTACTGGTCCAATTGAACTGGACCAATACAAATTGTGGTGGACCAGTAATTTTACTGGTCAAATTATACTGGACCAGTACAATTTTTGCTGGACCAGTAATAATTTTACTGGTCAAATTAAACTGGACCAGTACAATTTTTGCTGGACCAGTAATAATTTTACTGGTCAAATTAAACTGGGCCAGCACAATTTTTGCTGGACCAGTAATAATTTTACTGGTCAAATTAAACTGGACCAGTACAATTTTTGCTGGACCAGTAATAATTTTACTGGTCAAATTAAACTGGACCAGTACAATTTTTGCTGGACCAGTAATAATTTTACTGGTCAAATTAAACTGGGCCAGTACAATTTTTGCTGGACCAGTAATAATTTTACTGGTCAAATTAAACTGGATCTGAAATTCATATTTTTAAGAGAAATAGAAAGAAGAATAGAAATGAAACCTCGGTACAGGAAAAGATATGTTCATCTACCCAAAGAGATTATGGAATATATTTGAAACACTGTGAATTTCATGTTTCCATTTAATGTTTTTTTTAATTTATGTTAAAGATTACGTAAGATTATTGCACAATTACATTATTATGTAAATTTTTGTTTTAATTTCTGAAATTTCCTGTAATGTCATGTATGCTCATTTTATGTTATGTTATGTTATGTTGTTTTGTTGTAAATAAAATCCTCTAATTGAGGCCAAAAAAAATGCAATTAGGCATTTCTTGGGTTGACTTTTATCAATTATTAAATATGCAATCCTAAAAAATAACTTTTTTTTTAAAGTAACTAAATAAGTTTGTGAGTGAATTTTGAAACATAATTTTAAAAACAATGGCAAAACTAATGAAAATGTTAAGAGGAAGTTTACTGCTTAGCAGGAAGTCTAATGACCATATATTTTGTTTCCTCTCATTTCTGCACAAACCTATTTTTGAACCCTTGACAAATCTCGTGTTCGTTCAAGCATGAACAAAATTTATTTCTTAAAATTGCATTTAAAATATAAGGTTTCAGAGCATCTATAAACATCAAAATATAGACATCATAATTTGAAAAGAATTATTGATAGACTTTTCAAAACTGTCCAGTTTTTATTGATACGCACTGTATTGATAGAATGAAGGGGCTTGTCCTTTGATAAGGTTCACTGGCCCTCTCTTATTATTTGTGCCCTTTTAAAAAGTATTTCTTTTTTACTATTGAGGGGTGAATACAAATGAAAGTATTCTTGACTGAAAAGCAAAAGTGAAGATTGCCCCTGAAAGAAATTTCGGGTGTTTGTGGAGGGGAGTTTCCCTTCTGTCAATTCGTTTATAAAGGGGGGGGGGGGTAGTGCCTACATTTCAGTAGCCCACACTCCTATATATTATTTATATCCTTGTTTTGTCCTTATTTTAGTGTTGACAGTAATTGGGGATTAAATAAAATTAAAAAACCTCCTGATAGCAAACGGAAATATAGCTCCTAGAAGACCATTCGGTTGTTTGTAGGAAGTTTATGAAACCTCATTTCAATTTTTGGATACTAAGAAGGGCTAGGGCTGATTTGTTTAGTTGCCCGCACTCCTATAATATACTCGATGTTTTAAAAATATTGAGAATGATATAATGGAAAAAGATTGCCTGTTGAAAGCAAATAGAAAGATTGCTCCTGGTAGAGCTTTCAGTTGTTTGTAGGGGGTTTCACATATTTGCAATCTAGGGAACTTACAAACAAGGGGCTAGTCCTAAAGTTAAAAAAAAATAGTGATCCCACCCTCCTGGGAAGATTGATCCATAAAGAAATTTCGGGTATGTGGAGCGAGTTCCCTAATTCCTTCAATACGTTTGTATTAACAAGTGGCAAGTGCGCGTACACACACACACACACAAACACACACCATCACACTGACACACCCTCACACGGACATATATACATATATATATATAAATTCATATTTTTTTGTATATAACTTCGAGGGAATTGAAAAAAAAATGGTTGGAATTTATGAGGGCTCCAGCCCACAAAAGCCATCCCCCTCTCCATCTGTACGCCAGTGTTGATAACAAAAGAGAGTCAGAATAACAGCTATAGAAACAAGTGACCAAGCGAGAAAATTTCTTGGGTATTGAAAGTTAATTTGCATTATACACCACTTAAAAAGCCTATACAGTGCGAATTATATTTCTGTTTCACAATGCTCTTTTTCGCGTATTATCTTGCTTCAAAACAAAAATAAGTGGGGTTAATGGTGGAGAAGGCCGTAGCCCCCTTAACCCTATCTAGCCCGAGGAGGAGGGGGGAGCTTAATAAGCCTTGACATTTTTCGCTAAACGTCTGTAATGGGCTAATAAAAGTAAAGCACTAACTATTTGTTTTTGTTTACAAATTGAAAGAAGGGAAACTCCCCTTCACACACCCGAAATTTGATTTAGGAGCAATCTTCCAATCAATCTTTATCAGAAAGAAAATTCATTCTAGATTACTCTTCAATATACGGAAGAAACATAGAGTATATATAGGGGTGTGGGCTACTAAAACTAAAGCACTAGCCCGTTGTTTTTCTGTACAAATTGAAAGAAGGGAAACCCCCCTACACACACCCAAAATATATTTCAGGAGCAATCTTCCAATTGTATTTTATAAAGAGGACTTTTGGTTGAAATTTACTCCTCAATATACGAAAAAACATCGAGTATATAGGGGTGTGGGCTACTAAAACTAAAGCACTAGCCCGTTGTTTTTCTGTACAAATTGAAAGAAGGGAAACCCCCCTACACACACCCAAAATATATTTCAGGAGCAATCTTCCAATTGTATTTTATAAAGAGGACTTTTGGTTGAAATTTACTCCTCAATATACGAAAAAACATCGAGTATATAGGGGTGTGGGCTACTAAAACTAAAGCACTAGCCCGTTGTTTTTCTGTACAAATTGAAAGAAGGGAAACCCCCCTACACACACCCAAAATATATTTCAGGAGCAATCTTCCAATTGTATTTTATAAAGAGGACTTTTGGTTGAAATTTACTCCTCAATATACGAAAAAACATCGAGTATATAGGGGTGTGGGCTACTAAAACTAAAGCACTAGCCCGTTGTTTTTCTGTACAAATTGAAAGAAGGGAAACCCCCCTACACACACCCAAAATATATTTCAGGAGCAATCTTCCAATTGTATTTTATAAAGAGGACTTTTGGTTGAAATTTACTCCTCAATATACGAAAAAACATCGAGTATATAGGGGTGTGGGCTACTAAAACTAAAGCACTAGCCCGTTGTTTTTCTTTACAAATTGAAAGAAGGGAAACCCCCCTACACACACCCAAAATATATTTCAGGAGCAATCTTCCAATTGTATTTTATAAAGAGGACTTTTGGTTGAAATTTACTCCTCAATATACGAAAAAACATCGAGTATATAGGGGTGTGGGCTACTAAAACTAAAGCACTAGCCCGTTGTTTTTCTGTACAAATTGAAAGAAGGGAAACCCCCCTACACACACCCAAAATATATTTCAGGAGCAATCTTCCAATTGTATTTTATAAAGAGGACTTTTGGTTGAAATTTACTCCTCAATATACGAAAAAACATCGAGTATATAGGGGTGTGGGCTACTAAAACTAAAGCACTAGCCCGTTGTTTTTCTTTACAAATTGAAAGAAGGGAAACCCCCCTACACACACCCAAAATATATTTCAGGAGCAATCTTCCAATTGTATTTTATAAAGAGGACTTTTGGTTGAAATTTACTCCTCAATATACGAAAAAACATCGAGTATATAGGGGTGTGGGCTACTAAAACTAAAGCACTAGCCCGTTGTTTTTCTGTACAAATTGAAAGAAGGGAAACCCCCCTACACACACCCAAAATATATTTCAGGAGCAATCTTCCAATTGTATTTTATAAAGAGGACTTTTGGTTGAAATTTACTCCTCAATATACGAAAAAACATCGAGTATATAGGGGTGTGGGCTACTAAAACTAAAGCACTAGCCCGTTGTTTTTCTGTACAAATTGAAAGAAGGGAAACCCCCCTACACACACCCAAAATATATTTCAGGAGCAATCTTCCAATTGTATTTTATAAAGAGGACTTTTGGTTGAAATTTACTCCTCAATATACGAAAAAACATCGAGTATATAGGGGTGTGGGCTACTAAAACTAAAGCACTAGCCCGTTGTTTTTCTGTACAAATTGAAAGAAGGGAAACCCCCCTACACACACCCAAAATATATTTCAGGAGCAATCTTCCAATTGTATTTTATAAAGAGGACTTTTGGTTGAAATTTACTCCTCAATATACGAAAAAACATCGAGTATATAGGGGTGTGGGCTACTAAAACTAAAGCACTAGCCCGTTGTTTTTCTTTACAAATTGAAAGAAGGGAAACCCCCCTACACACACCCAAAATATATTTCAGGAGCAATCTTCCAATTGTATTTTATAAAGAGGACTTTTGGTTGAAATTTACTCCTCAATATACGAAAAAACATCGAGTATATAGGGGTGTGGGCTACTAAAACTAAAGCACTAGCCCGTTGTTTTTCTGTACAAATTGAAAGAAGGGAAACCCCCCTACACACACCCAAAATATATTTCAGGAGCAATCTTCCAATTGTATTTTATAAAGAGGACTTTTGGTTGAAATTTACTCCTCAATATACGAAAAAACATCGAGTATATAGGGGTGTGGGCTACTAAAACTAAAGCACTAGCCCGTTGTTTTTCTTTACAAATTGAAAGAAGGGAAACCCCCCTACACACACCCAAAATATATTTCAGGAGCAATCTTCCAATTGTATTTTATAAAGAGGACTTTTGGTTGAAATTTACTCCTCAATATACGAAAAAACATCGAGTATATAGGGGTGTGGGCTACTAAAACTAAAGCACTAGCCCGTTGTTTTTCTGTACAAATTGAAAGAAGGGAAACCCCCCTACACACACCCAAAATATATTTCAGGAGCAATCTTCCAATTGTATTTTATAAAGAGGACTTTTGGTTGAAATTTACTCCTCAATATACGAAAAAACATCGAGTATATAGGGGTGTGGGCTACTAAAACTAAAGCACTAGCCCGTTGTTTTTCTTTACAAATTGAAAGAAGGGAAACCCCCCTACACACACCCAAAATATATTTCAGGAGCAATCTTCCAATTGTATTTTATAAAGAGGACTTTTGGTTGAAATTTACTCCTCAATATACGAAAAAACATCGAGTATATAGGGGTGTGGGCTACTAAAACTAAAGCACTAGCCCGTTGTTTTTCTGTACAAATTGAAAGAAGGGAAACCCCCCTACACACACCCAAAATATATTTCAGGAGCAATCTTCCAATTGTATTTTATAAAGAGGACTTTTGGTTGAAATTTACTCCTCAATATACGAAAAAACATCGAGTATATAGGGGTGTGGGCTACTAAAACTAAAGCACTAGCCCGTTGTTTTTCTTTACAAATTGAAAGAAGGGAAACCCCCCTACACACACCCAAAATATATTTCAGGAGCAATCTTCCAATTGTATTTTATAAAGAGGACTTTTGGTTGAAATTTACTCCTCAATATACGAAAAAACATCGAGTATATAGGGGTGTGGGCTACTAAAACTAAAGCACTAGCCCGTTGTTTTTCTGTACAAATTGAAAGAAGGGAAACCCCCCTACACACACCCAAAATATATTTCAGGAGCAATCTTCCAATTGTATTTTATAAAGAGGACTTTTGGTTGAAATTTACTCCTCAATATACGAAAAAACATCGAGTATATAGGGGTGTGGGCTACTAAAACTAAAGCACTAGCCCGTTGTTTTTCTTTACAAATTGAAAGAAGGGAAACCCCCCTACACACACCCAAAATATATTTCAGGAGCAATCTTCCAATTGTATTTTATAAAGAGGACTTTTGGTTGAAATTTACTCCTCAATATACGAAAAAACATCGAGTATATAGGGGTGTGGGCTACTAAAACTAAAGCACTAGCCCGTTGTTTTTCTGTACAAATTGAAAGAAGGGAAACCCCCCTACACACACCCAAAATATATTTCAGGAGCAATCTTCCAATTGTATTTTATAAAGAGGACTTTTGGTTGAAATTTACTCCTCAATATACGAAAAAACATCGAGTATATAGGGGTGTGGGCTACTAAAACTAAAGCACTAGCCCGTTGTTTTTCTTTACAAATTGAAAGAAGGGAAACCCCCCTACACACACCCAAAATATATTTCAGGAGCAATCTTCCAATTGTATTTTATAAAGAGGACTTTTGGTTGAAATTTACTCCTCAATATACGAAAAAACATCGAGTATATAGGGGTGTGGGCTACTAAAACTAAAGCACTAGCCCGTTGTTTTTCTTTACAAATTGAAAGAAGGGAAACCCCCCTACACACACCCAAAATATATTTCAGGAGCAATCTTCCAATTGTATTTTATAAAGAGGACTTTTGGTTGAAATTTACTCCTCAATATACGAAAAAACATCGAGTATATAGGGGTGTGGGCTACTAAAACTAAAGCACTAGCCCGTTGTTTTTCTGTACAAATTGAAAGAAGGGAAACCCCCCTACACACACCCAAAATATATTTCAGGAGCAATCTTCCAATTGTATTTTATAAAGAGGACTTTTGGTTGAAATTTACTCCTCAATATACGAAAAAACATCGAGTATATAGGGGTGTGGGCTACTAAAACTAAAGCACTAGCCCGTTGTTTTTCTTTACAAATTGAAAGAAGGGAAACCCCCCTACACACACCCAAAATATATTTCAGGAGCAATCTTCCAATTGTATTTTATAAAGAGGACTTTTGGTTGAAATTTACTCCTCAATATACGAAAAAACATCGAGTATATAGGGGTGTGGGCTACTAAAACTAAAGCACTAGCCCGTTGTTTTTCTGTACAAATTGAAAGAAGGGAAACCCCCCTACACACACCCAAAATATATTTCAGGAGCAATCTTCCAATTGTATTTTATAAAGAGGACTTTTGGTTGAAATTTACTCCTCAATATACGAAAAAACATCGAGTATATAGGGGTGTGGGCTACTAAAACTAAAGCACTAGCCCGTTGTTTTTCTTTACAAATTGAAAGAAGGGAAACCCCCCTACACACACCCAAAATATATTTCAGGAGCAATCTTCCAATTGTATTTTATAAAGAGGACTTTTGGTTGAAATTTACTCCTCAATATACGAAAAAACATCGAGTATATAGGGGTGTGGGCTACTAAAACTAAAGCACTAGCCCGTTGTTTTTCTGTACAAATTGAAAGAAGGGAAACCCCCCTACACACACCCAAAATATATTTCAGGAGCAATCTTCCAATTGTATTTTATAAAGAGGACTTTTGGTTGAAATTTACTCCTCAATATACGAAAAAACATCGAGTATATAGGGGTGTGGGCTACTAAAACTAAAGCACTAGCCCGTTGTTTTTCTTTACAAATTGAAAGAAGGGAAACCCCCCTACACACACCCAAAATATATTTCAGGAGCAATCTTCCAATTGTATTTTATAAAGAGGACTTTTGGTTGAAATTTACTCCTCAATATACGAAAAAACATCGAGTATATAGGGGTGTGGGCTACTAAAACTAAAGCACTAGCCCGTTGTTTTTCTGTACAAATTGAAAGAAGGGAAACCCCCCTACACACACCCAAAATATATTTCAGGAGCAATCTTCCAATTGTATTTTATAAAGAGGACTTTTGGTTGAAATTTACTCCTCAATATACGAAAAAACATCGAGTATATAGGGGTGTGGGCTACTAAAACTAAAGCACTAGCCCGTTGTTTTTCTTTACAAATTGAAAGAAGGGAAACCCCCCTACACACACCCAAAATATATTTCAGGAGCAATCTTCCAATTGTATTTTATAAAGAGGACTTTTGGTTGAAATTTACTCCTCAATATACGAAAAAACATTGAGTATATAGGGGTGTGGGCTACTAAAACTAAAGCACTAGCCCGTTGTTTTTCTGTACAAATTGAAAGAAGGGAAACCCCCCTACACACACCCAAAATATATTTCAGGAGCAATCTTCCAATTGTATTTTATAAAGAGGACTTTTGGTTGAAATTTACTCCTCAATATACGAAAAAACATCGAGTATATAGGGGTGTGGGCTACTAAAACTAAAGCACTAGCCCGTTGTTTTTCTTTACAAATTGAAAGAAGGGAAACCCCCCTACACACACCCAAAATATATTTCAGGAGCAATCTTCCAATTGTATTTTATAAAGAGGACTTTTGGTTGAAATTTACTCCTCAATATACGAAAAAACATCGAGTATATAGGGGTGTGGGCTACTAAAACTAAAGCACTAGCCCGTTGTTTTTCTGTACAAATTGAAAGAAGGGAAACCCCCCTACACACACCCAAAATATATTTCAGGAGCAATCTTCCAATTGTATTTTATAAAGAGGACTTTTGGTTGAAATTTACTCCTCAATATACGAAAAAACATCGAGTATATAGGGGTGTGGGCTACTAAAACTAAAGCACTAGCCCGTTGTTTTTCTTTACAAATTGAAAGAAGGGAAACCCCCCTACACACACCCAAAATATATTTCAGGAGCAATCTTCCAATTGTATTTTATAAAGAGGACTTTTGGTTGAAATTTACTCCTCAATATACGAAAAAACATCGAGTATATAGGGGTGTGGGCTACTAAAACTAAAGCACTAGCCCGTTGTTTTTCTGTACAAATTGAAAGAAGGGAAACCCCCCTACACACACCCAAAATATATTTCAGGAGCAATCTTCCAATTGTATTTTATAAAGAGGACTTTTGGTTGAAATTTACTCCTCAATATACGAAAAAACATCGAGTATATAGGGGTGTGGGCTACTAAAACTAAAGCACTAGCCCGTTGTTTTTCTGTACAAATTGAAAGAAGGGAAACCCCCCTACACACACCCAAAATATATTTCAGGAGCAATCTTCCAATTGTATTTTATAAAGAGGACTTTTGGTTGAAATTTACTCCTCAATATACGAAAAAACATCGAGTATATAGGGGTGTGGGCTACTAAAACTAAAGCACTAGCCCGTTGTTTTTCTGTACAAATTGAAAGAAGGGAAACCCCCCTACACACACCCAAAATATATTTCAGGAGCAATCTTCCAATTGTATTTTATAAAGAGGACTTTTGGTTGAAATTTACTCCTCAATATACGAAAAAACATCGAGTATATAGGGGTGTGGGCTACTAAAACTAAAGCACTAGCCCGTTGTTTTTCTTTACAAATTGAAAGAAGGGAAACCCCCCTACACACACCCAAAATATATTTCAGGAGCAATCTTCCAATTGTATTTTATAAAGAGGACTTTTGGTTGAAATTTACTCCTCAATATACGAAAAAACATAGAGTATATAGGGGTGTGGGCTACTAAAACTAAAGCACTAGCCCGTTGTTTTTCTGTACAAATTGAAAGAAGGGAAACCCCCCTACACACACCCAAAATATATTTCAGGAGCAATCTTCCAATTGTATTTTATAAAGAGGACTTTTGGTTGAAATTTACTCCTCAATATACGAAAAAACATCGAGTATATAGGGGTGTGGGCTACTAAAACTAAAGCACTAGCCCGTTGTTTTTCTTTACAAATTGAAAGAAGGGAAACCCCCCTACACACACCCAAAATATATTTCAGGAGCAATCTTCCAATTGTATTTTATAAAGAGGACTTTTGGTTGAAATTTACTCTTCAATATACGAAAAAACATCGAGTATATAGGGGTGTGGGCTACTAAAACTAAAGCACTAGCCCGTTGTTTTTCTGTACAAATTGAAAGAAGGGAAACCCCCCTACACACACCCAAAATATATTTCAGGAGCAATCTTCCAATTGTATTTTATAAAGAGGACTTTTGGTTGAAATTTACTCCTCAATATACGAAAAAACATCGAGTATATAGGGGTGTGGGCTACTAAAACTAAAGCACTAGCCCGTTGTTTTTCTTTACAAATTGAAAGAAGGGAAACCCCCCTACACACACCCAAAATATATTTCAGGAGCAATCTTCCAATTGTATTTTATAAAGAGGACTTTTGGTTGAAATTTACTCCTCAATATACGAAAAAACATCGAGTATATAGGGGTGTGGGCTACTAAAACTAAAGCACTAGCCCGTTGTTTTTCTGTACAAATTGAAAGAAGGGAAACCCCCCTACACACACCCAAAATATATTTCAGGAGCAATCTTCCAATTGTATTTTATAAAGAGGACTTTTGGTTGAAATTTACTCCTCAATATACGAAAAAACATCGAGTATATAGGGGTGTGGGCTACTAAAACTAAAGCACTAGCCCGTTGTTTTTCTTTACAAATTGAAAGAAGGGAAACCCCCCTACACACACCCAAAATATATTTCAGGAGCAATCTTCCAATTGTATTTTATAAAGAGGACTTTTGGTTGAAATTTACTCCTCAATATACGAAAAAACATCGAGTATATAGGGGTGTGGGCTACTAAAACTAAAGCACTAGCCCGTTGTTTTTCTGTACAAATTGAAAGAAGGGAAACCCCCCTACACACACCCAAAATATATTTCAGGAGCAATCTTCCAATTGTATTTTATAAAGAGGACTTTTGGTTGAAATTTACTCCTCAATATACGAAAAAACATCGAGTATATAGGGGTGTGGGCTACTAAAACTAAAGCACTAGCCCGTTGTTTTTCTTTACAAATTGAAAGAAGGGAAACCCCCCTACACACACCCAAAATATATTTCAGGAGCAATCTTCCAATTGTATTTTATAAAGAGGACTTTTGGTTGAAATTTACTCCTCAATATACGAAAAAACATCGAGTATATAGGGGTGTGGGCTACTAAAACTAAAGCACTAGCCCGTTGTTTTTCTGTACAAATTGAAAGAAGGGAAACCCCACCTGAGGTCTCACAGGCCTAATTCATTCCCCATAGACTCGTGTGTTAAATTGGCACTTTAAAAAATTCATAAAAAATAAGGATGAAATTCGGGGGTCGAATGTTTACTACCAGTGGATAGGATATATATCTGGCAATCCATATCTGACCAGAAAAGGGTCCTTCGACTGGCTCATTTTAAAAATAAATTGGCGTGTTTGAAGACAGCGTCGGGGGGAGCAGATTCATCACCTCAAACAGCAAAATAGCCCTAATCCTTCCGCCAGTCAAAATACAGTCCAAAATTGGTGATATTTCTTCCCAATTTGGGAAAAGGAAGTTCAGTAATTACCAAAAATAGAATCAGTGTTAGATGGAAAATCATATGCATACACTTTGTCAATCAGCCATATCAAAATTAAAAAAAATGGCAATGGGTTGGCTCGAATGAATATCTATGGCCTGCCACTAGTGATTAGGCCCGTGTAGCCCTGACCCCGTTTGTTTGATTTCTACAAGAATGCACGCTTCTCTTCTTGCGCAAAATCCTGTATCTGATCTATCTTATATCGCGATATTGTTGGCTGGAACTGTTGGCTGGCTTGCTGTTGGCTGGCTTATTGTTGGCTCACTTGACATAGGCGATGGAGCCTGCCCTTGATCTGTCGGTGGGGATCGCGACTGCGACTGGTCATGTTGGTGATTAGTGAGATTGAGACTGAACTGGAGCTACATTTTAGCCAGGACAGCAATTTTTAAATGAAAAGTGGGCATTATCCTTGTTTAAGTCACCACTCCATTCACTGCCGTTCATTTCGTCAGCGGCGGTCACTCATTCAATGAACAAGGTTATGATATAACCTTGTAGTTGTTCTCAATCTCACTTATCTCAGTTAATCTCCATGTGTGGCAAAGTAAGGATGGCAATGTTTGGCTTATTTTCTCTTTTTCTTTGGGACAAATGCTTGATTTTTTTACACTGACAGTTTCCATTACACCTATTCGTCATACAACTTGGCCTTTAAGTAAATTTGATTCTTTAAAGGTAAATGCTAGTTTTGGTAACGATATCAAAATGAGTTCGTACAGAATCCAATGAAATGACCACCAAAGTGTCTGTTTGTATAAATAAAACGCATGTGCCAAAGGATTCTGGAAGAAATTGTGTAATTGCTGAGAAATCAGCAAATAAGCACAGGATTCGGGTAGAGCGTCGGGCCCGACGCTCAAGGCAAAAATTATACACTGTCCCACGTGCGCTTATCTGTGTTGGGGAAGTTCAGTCTGAACATTTTTCAGCGTAGATTTCAAGATTTCACAAAGTTCAGTTTATGTAACTGTACCAGATCTAGATCCTCGATGATATACTGACAATTAAGCCTGGTTTTACAGACTTTCTCATGAAATCAGTGTTTACTGCAACTACTGGAATTTCTCTTTAAATTATTTTTTTCTTAATTAAAAATAGAGTTAAAAAAATGAAAATTTTCTTGCCATATTATTTTCCACCAAAAGAGGGCGTACACAAAAATATGCCCAAAATTCAAGTTTTTGAGCGCTCTAGTGAATACAAAAATTATTCCCAATTTACTAATGAAAAATTAATTGCAAATGTATGGAAATTAGTAATTTTGGTCACAAAAGTGATCATTTTTTAAAGTGTGTGCTCTGTACAGCATTGGTATACAAATAATGCATGCAGCCGAGTGCGTTAGTGGAAATGCAGAGCACGCGAGGTTTCTTTAGATAGGAGTCGCACTGTGCACGAGCCGCTTGCGGCGAGTGCCCAGTGTGCTCCATCTGAAGAAACCGAGCTTTCTCTGCATTTACCTTTACGCACGACAGAGCAAGTGCATTATTTGTTTTATAAAATAGCAACACAGAAACAATTTTTTTTAAAGTTACAGTACAGTTTTGTTGGGCTTCTACCGCACTGGTTTGCTCGAGCGTGCAATGTCAATTTTCGTTGCACACCTTTTGCACTACCGTGCAGTGCACAAAAAAAGTTGGATGTCATGTGACGCGTATTGACCAATCGCGATGCTTGAAATAATACAGCTATTTTATAACATGCCATAGTCCAACCTGTAGATTCCCCACAGGCAGGGTGGTTGCAGTGAACAAGTGGCGGCGGTGACTTCTTTCATCTCCCGTTGATTTTGTCTTTGTAGTATTGTACACAACGAGCGCACACACACGAGAAGAGAGGTGACTTATTTCAGGAAAAGGCAAAAAAGTGTAGCAAAGGTGTATAATTCAGGGAGAGACTAATCATGCTAATTCAGATCAACGTAATCACTTGACACCCGTCACTAGTCACTACAACATCATCAGTACTAGTGTGACTGCGAGGCCGAGCCCGAGGTTAGTATTACTTTATGGTCAAAGATACTAAGGAGTAAGGTGAAGATTGGACACTTTGGCGATTTTTTGAAACGCTCGATAAATGCTCATGGGGAAGGACGCCCACTAGCGTTGAGTAAGTAAACCATCCCACATCGGCACGCTGTGTATAAAAGTATAGGGAAAATGAGAAGGTGGACTTTGGAGAGGGCTCAAGTCAAGGGCAGCGCATGGGCATAATTCCACCTTTTATTACCCAGAAACCTCTTAAATATATTCATCTCTAATTAAAAAAAAAAATTGAAATATTTTTTTTTAATGTAAAAATCGTATATTCCTTCACCCCTTCACCATTTCATGTTTTGTACACAACCACTCACACATGCACACATGCATGCGAGGTTAGCTATTGGCTAACCCAGGGAGCCCAGGAGTCAACCGTGCAAAACGAGGAAGACACGGGACTGGGGTAGATAGGGATCTCAAAGTAATCTTAATAAAATGTGGAAACAGAAATTATGCACTTACCTCGATTATATGGATGAAGGTCTATTGTGACACAGAATCCTGACATCGAGGCACAAACTGGACCCTCAAAAAAAGTAAAAGTTAGACGTCTATGTCGCGTTCGCTTTGGCATTGATCGGCTATTTTGTTTTCAATTTTAGCACACTCATATGGTAGCATATAACTATTGTCTTTCTTTATGATTGAAATAATGCATGATTTATTGCTTTACCCTATTTTCTTCTCATTTTAAAGCTTTGTCATGGGACACTCTGCCCACTGATTTAACTAATCTAACATGGATCTAAATGTTGGTACCTGCCTTCACCACTTCCCATATCTTTTATTCACACAGGCACAGGGTTTTTTCATGTCTCATTTCAGTTGTGTCCAACCATCATGGTGATGTCATCATGCTAAAAAGGAACTTTACCATGTTCAGGAAACTCTTGTTATTGGACTATAGCACGATACCAAAAGTGCTTCAAAACAACATACGAAACATGACTCGGTCAGAGATTAGATGCAGTCACAGATTGAGTCGCTCTGTAAATGCGGCATCTGCAAGATACAGTTCATCCAGTCGTGGGGTCAACTGGGATAACTTTGGAATCTGGGACAGCAGGATCGAAGAGCCCATCCTTTTACAGCAAAGCATCAAACATGGTATCCCCATACCAAAAATATCTGTTGGGCGCATCGGAAAGGAATCCCTCATCGGTCGCAGGGCAGAGAACGAGGATCGGATATGCATCAAGGAACTCCGTCCAAACCTTCTTTATGTTGGTATCTTTGATGGACATGCTGGATCCATGGCAGTGGACTATGTGCATCATAATCTAGAGTTTCATCTCAACTTTTGGTTGGAAAGAGAGTATGATTTACAGATTGTCTTGAAGAAAGCCTTTGAGGATCTGAACAATAAGCTGACACGCTACCTCTACATTCATTACCCAGGTACACAAAGTAGCCTAGGTTTATATTGTAAGAAATACTTTGAAGGGTAATAACAAAAGGAGGAAACAGGTAGAGAGATCATAGTATAGTTTGACTCTTATCACTCTGGTTATATTTTTTTATATGCGCTGACTGAGATGTAAATTCCATTTTAAAGGCTTAGCCTTTGTTTCCTGAAATAATTATTTGTAAGTGTTGTGACCTTATTGGATTTGAATTTCTGGTACAATATCTATCGGGCAAGACTGTTGAGACTGAGTTCTTTTAGATTATACTTTAATAATAAGGCATTCAACATTGAAGAAAAAATATGAAGCTTTCATCCATTTTTGGCCTCTTGGAACACTTTGTTGTGGACTGGTAATGCATTAAGTATCCAAACTTTTCTTCATTCCAATACAATACAGAACCTGAGCATGAGCATACAGGTTCAACGGCTACTGTGTCACTTCTACGGAATGGAAATGAGCTTGTCTTGGGCAATCTGGGTGATAGTCGTGCCATTCTCTGTCGTAATGGGAAGGCGTTAAGATTGACTAATGACCATGATCCAGAGTACAATACTAAAGAAAAAGAAAGGATCAAAGCGTCTGATGGATATATCACGTAAGATTCTAGACAAATACCCTTTTCTTATACACCAATACCATTATGGCTTATTACTGATCACATCGGAAAGCATTTTCTGAAGCCTCTTATAAAGCATCTTATATTACTGCCATATATCTTTTATGAATATGAAGAACAAGATTAACCCTGAAACGGTTCTAAAAAAAGCCAATGTGTATCTTTTTAAAAGTAGTGCATCTTCCATCTATGCAACACCAGAAATGTTTTGTCCGCACAAAAGAAAGTGAAATAGTGTAGTTATGAGTTGAAATAAGTCACAGAATTCTGGATGTCAATTTCTCAAATTGAATAATGATGTGGAGTTTTAGGCTTTGTGAAAACAAGAAAATCTGGAGAACAATAAATCAATTACAGCATGATTCTCCTTCCAGCTTTACAAACACTTATTCCTATTTCAATTTTTTGGGTGGTAAAAATCATGCAATGCTAATCTTTGATGTACTCAATTAGTAATATTACCTTTCACTATACTTTGATTGTTTGTTATACAGCTGGAACAGTCTTGGGAAGCCCCTTGTTAATGGTATATTGACCATGACTAGGAGCTTTGGTGACATCACCCTCAAGAGATATGGAGTCATTGCAACACCAGAAACAAGATCATTAGAGGTAAGTATTTGGTGAATTTCTGATTGGTCAACACACACTCTATTTACGGTACTTTCCATTTGGTATCGTCTCACATTGTCTAATCTCCATCTACAACCTGTTCATATAACCATTTGGTCTAATGGTCATTTAGCCCATTCACAATTTGCCAAATTTCTAGTTGGGCTTTGTGCTTTTTGTCTAATATCTTCTATAAGAAATGAAGGTTATTGGCAATTATACCAAATTAATAGTAACCAAATGGAATTAGCCCATGTGGTATTATACATTCTGAGAATTAGACCATCTGCAAGTAGACCAAGTGGGTTTAGCCATGATGGTATAAGATGATCTGAGAATTAGACCATCTACAATTAGACCAAGTGGGTTTAGCCATGATAGTGTTAGATGATCTGAGAATTAGACCATCTACAATTAGACCAAGTAGGTTAAGCCATGATAGTGTTAGATGATCTGAGAATTAGACCATCTGCCAGTAGACCAAGTGGGTTTAGCCATGATAGTGTTAGATGATCTGAGAATTAGACCATCTGCCAGTAGACCAAGTGGGTTAAACTTATGCCATGATGGTGTTGGATGATCTGAGAAATAGACCATCTACAAGTAGACCAAGTGGGTTTAGCCATGATGGTATAAGATGATCTGAGAATTAGACCATCTGCCAGTAGACCAAGTGGGTTTAGCCATGATGGTATAAGATGATCTGAGAATTAGACCATCTGCCAGTAGACCAAGTGGGTTTAGCCATGATGGTATAAGATGATCTGAGAATTAGACCATCTGCCAGTAGACCAAGTGGGTTTAGCCATGATGGTATAAGATGATCTGAGAATTAGACCATCTGCCAGTAGACCAAGTGGGTTTAGCCATGATGGTATAAGATGATCTGAGAATTAGACCATCTACAATTAGACCAAGTGGGTTTAGCCATGATAGTGTTAGATGATCTGAGAATTAGACCAAGTGGGTTAAGCCATGATAGTGTTAGATGATCTGAGAATTAGACCATCTGCCAGTAGACCAAGTGGGTTTAGCCATGATAGTGTTAGATGATCTGAGAATTAGACCATCTGCCAGTAGACCAAGTGGGTTAAACTTATGCCATGATGGTGTTGGATGATCTGAGAAATAGACCATCTACAAGTAGACCAAGTGGGTTTAGCCATGATGGTATAAGATGATCTGAGAATTAGACCATCTGCCAGTAGACCAAGTGGGTTTAGCCATGATGGTATAAGATGATCTGAGAATTAGACCATCTGCCAGTAGACCAAGTGGGTTTAGCCATGATGGTATAAGATGATCTGAGAATTAGACCATCTGCCAGTAGACCAAGTGGGTTTAGCCATGATGGTATAAGATGATCTGAGAATTAGACCATCTGCCAGTAGACCAAGTGGGTTTAGCCATGATGGTATAAGATGATCTGAGAATTAGACCATCTGCCAGTAGACCAAGTGGGTTTAGCCATGATGGTATAAGATGATCTGAGAATTAGACCATCTGCCAGTAGACCAAGTGGGTTTAGCCATGATGGTATAAGATGATCTGAGAATTAGACCATCTACAATTAGACCAAGTGGGTTTAGCCATGATAGTGTTAGATGATCTGAGAATTAGACCATCTACAAGTAGACCAAGTGGGTTAAGCCATGATAGTGTTAGACAATATGATAATTAGACCATCTGCAAGTAGACCAAGTGGGTTTAGCCATGATGGTGTTAGATGATCTGAGAAATAGACCAAGTGGGTTTAGCCATGATAGTGTTAGATAGTGATCTGAGAAGCAGTCAACTGCTTGTAGACCAAGTGTTTGTAACAGTTGCCCTATTTTCATGAATAATTTTTGTTGTATGCAAATCTTGTGGTTTGTGCATATATGGCTTGAATGATTTAACACTCACAAATTCCTTATGCCTTTCATTATATGAAATATTTGGATCCTTCTAGCCTTGGTGATGGAGAAGCTCACCCCAATAATGATGATTTTACATTTTCATTCATTTATACTCAATTGAAAGATGAAAAACAAACATTACAATTGCAATCAAAATACACATTTTGTCATGTTAATATCAGTAAAGGAGTTAATACATTGTCAGAGTAACCAAGTTTTTACAATAAATGATTAAAACAATTTGGAGTTAAGGAGGTGGAGAAAACTAATAACCACAGCTCCAGGCTTATTGTAGATCTTATCACAATTGAAAGATATTTCTCTTCAATTAGTGATTCTTGCCTAATATCAGAATGCATAGGGCTTGTCAAGGGTATTCCCATTCTATTCTATCAAACTCATTCATTTGTTTGTTCCTTTGATCATTCGTTCATTCATTCGTTCAATTCATTCATCCATTCATGCATTCCTTCCTTCCTTCATTCATTCATTCATTCCACTCAATCACCCACGCACTCATGTACTCACCCGTTCATTCATTCAATTAAGGATTAACAATCAAAAATTCTAATTCCATTATTTTTAAGGTAAAACATGGACGAGATAGCTTCCTAGTCTTCTGCACTGACGGCGTTCACTTTGTAATGAGTGATCAAGAGATGTGCGATTCCATCAGTCTATGTCATAACGCTCATGAGGCTGCTAGCTTTATATGTGATCAAGCCCTTCAGTTTGGCAGTGAGGACAATGCTAGTGTGATCGTAGTTCCCCTGGGGCAATGGGGACGTGACAATGGACCCACCCTTATACACAGTCTGAGATGGCAAGGCCGATCAGGAGCTTGACGTTGGATAAAAATCTCTATCTGCATCTTTTAAGATCTTGCATGTTTAATCCAGTGCAAGAAGTATGCATTTGGCATAAATAGCTATAATTGCCGTGTACTGCAGGGATAACTAGCATCTGGAGAATTGAAAAGTATTTCATCAACATTTGTAGTCCGATCTTTTTTTCTTGGTTTTGATTGGCTGATGATCACAGTTCCTATGGTAACTGTCAGATAAAATATATAATGTGGGATAAAATGTCCTGAAAGAAAAACTCCCCTGAGGAGATTTTATCAATAACTGTCAGCTGCCAAGTGCTTCAAAGCATATGAAAATCAAAGAGGGTTGTTATATAATAACAATTTGTAACATATCAATAGTGCTTGATACAATGTTTATATTAAAGCGTTGCATACTATTACCCTGGCTTGCACACGGCTATCCTGATCGGACGCTCAAGCATTCAAGGATTTCCTTCCCACTGGGTACCCATATACTACACCTGGGTAGAGAGTGGCAAATGTAAATAAATGCCTTGCCAAAGGACGCGAGTGTTGTCATATGGCAACCCTCCTTGATTTCGATTAGCTGTGAAGTACAGGTGTCTGACAGCTCCTATAAGGATCTGCCAGAAAAAAAACCTATGGTCTGAATCTGTGCTATAATTAGGGGAACCTAAACATTTCACAAAATTCATTTACACTGTATCAGTGTTATCTTTTCTCAGGCTTTGATGATGAAAATGGATAGTTTAGATGTCGTTTTAAAAGAAATGTATTTATATTTTAACTGACAAATGTGCTCATAATTTTAATCTATGCCATTAGTAGTTTGCATCTTATTTAACTATCCGCAGTAAAGTTCAACTCAAGCACAATTTGACTAAGCATTATCACAATGCTCCACGGACATAATTGTGTATTTTCACGTTTACATGTCAGTAAACTAAAACAGTTGATGAAGACTACACTGTCACTGAGCTATCCAGTAGGCCACCATATTGTCCATTGGTTATGTGTGTAACCTGAGCCATCCCATGAAAGGCGGCTCTTGATTGGCTTCTGCCATATTGGTTGCTGATGAGTATCAAGCTGTACACTGTACATAGTCTTTTGCCATCAGACCCTATATACTATCCTTCAGGAGGCCTTGACAAAATTCAAAAATTTAAGTACACCTGGGGCCCATCTTACAAAGAGTTGCAATTGATCCAATCAATCGCAACTATGGAAAGCCAGCAAAGTCAACATAGAAAATGCATGTTTATTTTATTTTTTAATCTAGATATGAATGTATTATCTATAAATTCAATGATTTCTTGACAATTTGGTGTGATCTCCTTTGTTTACAAAGGACATTTTGCAAATTTCCTGTAGAAAAAATGATGACACTGATGAATTTCTATAGAGTTACGAGTGATTGGATTAATCATAACTCTTTGTAAGACGGGGCCCTGAAGTTCAGAACACAGGCTCTTGTATTTTGTTCAGGGTTCTAATTCATTGTTTTCACATCATGGCAACAAGAAATCATCTGTAGCAGTTGACAAGAAAACTGCAAGTGTTACTCTGTATGTGGTATGTAGTGTCAATGACATATTTAACTTTGTTTCTTTCATAACCTCGTGTAGTTTTATAAAGCTGTTCGGAAGTTAAACATGACTTTGCATACAACTGGGACATGTTTTTGAAAGCTACGTCACGTGTTATCAGATTCTTAATTATTATTTCCATCAGCAGAAGTTGCAATCTGATCTTTGTAGATTCAGATGCTTGTTGTTGTTTGAGGTTGAATTCAGTCCAACTTTGTTGAAAGTCCCGTACTGACCACACAGAAACATTTTTGGCACTGAACAAAGTCCTAGCAGTAGGCCCAGTCACATTTTTCAGATTGTGATGTCAAGCATTGATCCAAGATGTAAATAATGTGTTGTGGCATTAGGTATCGCTGTTAATTATTATTTGCTCATTATTAGCACAATTAACGACATTTTTTGGGCCGGTAAAAGGGAATTTAGGGTAGCTCATAAGCACAAGAACATGTCACCAGTCATGTGAATCAAAAGTTGTGCGTAAATTGTATGAACAGCTTTATGGAAACCATCTTGTGGTGTTAGTCACAATTATATATTTAATCTTAAGGCCCTGTCACATTGTTCTATGCAAGCCTTGCATATAATGACTTGAGGTAACTATTTTTGCTAATGCAGGCCGCTCGCATTGACGGTTATCTGGCTGGTATCTCATTCAGCTGCCCGCAGGAGCCCTCGCAAGTCTGATTTGCACGTTGGAAAGTTTTGAACATGCTCAAAACTTTGTTGTGGGAGAGATAATAATAATAGCTGGATTTTTATAGCACTTTTTGCCTGAGGATACAAAGCGCTGCTATTATTACCCCGGCTTTAGCTCGAGCTACCATCACCGGCGCTCAGAGCATGCAAGGAATAATCCTGCTGGGTACCCATTCACCTCACCCTGGGTCAAGTGCAGCACAGTGTGGATAAATTTCTTGCTGAAGGAAAACATGCCTTGGCTAGGTTTCAAACCCATGACCCTCTGTTCGAAAGGCAAGAGTCAGAACCACTAGACCACGACACACACAGGCAATCGCCTGCAAAGCTTGCACGGAACGATGTGACAGGACCTTAAATCAAGTTTTCATACGGTGCTGTGGATAGTACCTTAATTGGTTTATATCAATCCTTGTGAATGTTTTGTAAACTGTTTATGAACTTTTTCATGACTTCACACATGACTGGAACGTGTTTTTAAGTGCCAACTCAGCTACATAGAAATATATCATTTAGCACAAGAAAGGATCACCAGTCGTGCATTGGAGTCATTTGTAACTTGTGATCAGGTTTATGAGACATTGATTCACCTCATAACTATGAATCTTGAGACATCACACAAAACCATTCTCTCATATCATATTGCCATACATTGCCTAACATAAATTTGTAGATTTATAATTTAATTGATATTTTGATATGCTGCTTTACGATTATGAAGAAGGAGAAGAGGAGTACTTGCATTTCTACTCGATATTATAGTGTTCTATTTTGTGATTGATTCTACCTAGTTTTTGTCTAACCATGCATCTATTTCTTTTTATTTAATGAATTCATTTTGTTCACAAAATGATAATTATTTAATCTTCATTCTGTTTTCCAAAGTATGTGCAAATTCCTATTATGCAATGTATTTCATATTAATTCATTTCATCTGGTCTTCCTTCTCCCCTTCTCTTTCTATTCTTACCTTTCTCTCTGTCTTCTCTTACCGTCCTTTCTTATTTTTCCTTACATGTTCTGTATATTTTTCACCATGTTGGTTGAATATGACAACAATATCGAAAGAAAATGATATTCAATGAATATACATTATGGAGCAATGATAGATGTACTATTTACATAAACTTTTGTGATGATGTAAAACAAATAGGGGTCTTTGTTGCGCTTTTGAACAGAAAGCGAGCTTAGAATAAAATGCAAAATTTACTTCTGTAATTGTCATAATTCTCAGACATGATTGTCATTACTGTATTCAACTCACCATTGTCCCAGGGTATTGATTTGCCATTAAAATACCAACCCTACCAACCCCTATCCATCACACCTGTTCAATAGATTAGTCATTTTAATAACAGCTGAATAGTAATTACTTTTGAACAAAAATGGATATTCATGGATTTTGGACAATTATTTAAGGAGGATAACATATCGCCATGACGGACTATGATAGTTTATGAATTTGAGTACCCAAATATACAATGTTTGCAGTCGTAATGTATGACAATGGACGTTCTAATCTCTTTCGATTCATTTTATTTCAGTATGTGGTTCAGTAAGATCTCTGAAGATCAATAGTATTAACATCTTCTTACCTCATGTTCTTTATACATGTATTTGTGACAGATTTAACCTTAATATTGTATACTTTCTGCTTTAGTAGTAAAACACAATCAGGTATCAATATATGATAGTATTCTTTGAATGATGTACAAAACATTTATTTCCTGTTGAATGTAATTAAATTATAAAGCGATTGAAAATGAAATATTGCTGTTCAATTCTTTCAATGCATTTTACTTGTTGACTTTGGGGGGGGGGGGGATAGAACAATATATCATTCTGAACAATAGGTTTGCCGCTTGAATTTACGCCAGTGCTTGTTGAGTGTTTGTAGGCTATAACAGTGATGTTAAACATGTGTTATGCATTGTCGTCAGACACTTCCATTTTGAATGATACAAAATTACAAATGCATGTGCGGGCAGGCAGGTAAATTAGCCTTAATTGAATCTGTTGCAACCACAGAAATATGTTTAATTTGGAGAAATTTGACTAAGGTGAGGTATATACATGTACATATTCACGTAAATTATATTTTGCATAATCTGGTATAACAAATTGCTTCAATTGTGTAAAGAATATATATTATATATTCTCCTAGAACATGCGGAAATGATCATTATTTTATATTTTTTGATGGAGAGTATCTTTATTATTATACACTTTATCTATAAAAAGGCGACAAATTGATATATAATGTAATAAACGGCAATAGGAATGATGAGCATGATGAGTATGTGACGTAATGAGCCCTCATTAGAACTTAATCCACGTTCTTATTTATTTGGATTTACATATACTTTGATGAAGAGACATAAAGTGACCTTTATCTAGGGGCAGCGCTAGGTTATTTAATGATAATGATACATCATATTTGAGGCTCCAATTTATCTAGTTGCCTATTCATGGCGCACTATATATTACCTTGGCTTTAGCTCCAGCTGCAAATAGCCGCTTGGTACATTCAAGGTTATGTGCAGCACAATGTGGGTGAATTTCTTGCTGAAGGAAAGCACGCCATGGCTAGGAATCGAACCCGCGTCCCTCTGATTGAAAGATGAGATTCGTAACCACTAGACCATGACGCAATGAATGGGGGGGGGGGGGGGGGGAGCAAGATTAACTCAATTTGACTTTACTACTCAGTTACAAGGATAATTTAGAACTACACGGCCCAGGGGCCCGTTTCATAAAGAGATACAAATGTTGTAACTTTGCCATTATGGCAACTACCATAGCAACCTTGATTTTGATTGGCCGCTGAGCTCTGTTACCGTGGTAGTTGCCATAATGGCAAAGTTACAACAGTTGTAAATCCTTTATGAAACGGACCCCAGATCTTTCCTGATTTTCTTCCGCATTTTTCACTTATTATTTATATTATTATATTATATTATAATTTTTTTTTTTTTGATAATCAATTTATTTTTTTTTATTTTTTTTGGAGGGGGGGGGGGGACCCCTTCCTTCATGCAAAAACAAGAAATTTGGCCAATATTGTTGATGGGTGTTTACCCCCTTCGCCTATACCACAACTCTAAAAATTGGGCGGAAGATTAATTGAGCCAAGACTCTAATGATTACAGCGCCAACACTCGGTTAGTGATTTCAGTTCCTCGGTCGTTCTGATTTCCTTACTTCAACTGAGTTTCCATATGATAACTAACCGCCCTTTCACTCAGTAAAAAATTGTAATTTGAATAATGATTCCAGTGAAAATAAGGATAATGACCAATATTTAGCACGTGTGAAACCAAACTAGAACATGATTGGACTCACGAATGCCAATCACAGTAAATACAATAGCAATCATTACAATAATGATTCAAGATTCACGTATGAAAAGGCCCTAAATCCATCCAAATAGAAGAACCGAGTTGAATTTGATATCCCATCTGTGGGGGAAATGGTTCAATTGGCTATTTGGCAATGGGCCTTTCACACGCGAATCTTTAATCATCATTGTAGTGATGATTGCTATTGTAATCTTGACTGTGATTAGCGTTCGTGATTCTAATCATGTTCTAGTTTGGTTTCACACGTGCGAAATATTCGTCATTAGCCTTATTTTTCACATGAATCATCATTCAAATTACGATTTTTTTTTACCGTGTGAAAGGGCGGAATAATACCACAGATCAACATTGCATAACTCTGACTAAAGGAAGCATGTAACAATAGTGTAAATTCCCTCTAAAAGAGCAAAAAGGGACCATCACTTTGCTTTTGATGACAATGCATTTTTAGGAAAATGGCCAACCAATCATTTCAGGATCAGCGTTTTCGATGACATTTTGTCAATAAGTAGAAATCAATTTGTGTAATTCAATCATGTTGAAAAATCAGGGTTTTCTGCTTAGGGGAGCTTCGCTCGGCCACTAGTGTGCGGGGGAAGGGGGGGGGGGCGTGGGGGTCTGCTCCATGAACACCTTCCCGGGCAGTACTCGGTGTTTTTTTTATAAGAGTGTGGGGGCAATACGACCTAAATGTGACTTATTTCTAGCTGTTTAATTTAATAGGGGTATTAATAGCTACAAGACCCGGGACCGATAATAAAAAAAGTTTAGCGATCATCGTAGAATAATATCTTTACGATTGAATGCATTGACTACAATGTAGAATCAATCGTGAAAATCAAGCGTACGATCAAATGACAACCTTTGTGTGACGGACACTAGCGTACCTACGGGGGGGGGGGGCAGAGGGGGCAGTCTGCCCCCCTGACGAGCCACAACCCATGCAAAGGACGTATCCCTGTCCCCCCTGACGAGCTTGAAAGACCTTTTTTGCCCCCCCCCCCCTGACGAGCTTGAAGACCTTTTATTGCCCCCCTGACGAGCTAGCTTTTTTTTTTTTTTTTTTTTTTGCTTGTCAAATTTTTTTCTGGTACGAAATCCTTCATTTGTGATTGAAGACCTTTTTTTTTTTTTTTTTTTGCTTGTCAATTTTTTTGGCGGACGGTTTTGCCCCCCCCCCCCCTGTGAAAAATCCTAGGTACGCCACTGGTGACGGACCTCCTGGAATTGACACTCTGTTCATAGTCTTCTATCTTCCATTATATTCCCTTCTTCCTATTAACAACTTGAAAACATCATGGGGGGGGGGGTCGCCCTGTCTTCCTTTGCGCCGCCCTTATAGTCTTGTCTTCACGTGAATGTGACTAATGATAGCCAGCCAGCACAAAATACCATGGCAGGTCTCACTGTTTTTGTAACTCGAGCTGAATACCTCTTAAAATAGCGCAAACACCTGTATTGCCTGGGCATGCTTACTTGGTATAGTATCCCTACACGTATTATGTTTATCCTCATGTTTGTACTACATGATTATCAGCGGCGTATACCTGATCAGGAGGGGCATGCACATTTCTACTTTCGGTGTTTTTTCACCCCCCCCCCAAAAAAAAAAAGAGGGGAAACGGTCATCACTATATTTGCAAGCACAAGTAAGGGTATATAGTCAGCGCTTTTAATCCATGGGCTCTTTTTTTTTTCATTTTTATTTTTTATAGATTGTTACATTACACTAATTCCCTTATTAAAGCTATTAGAGATAATAAACGAACGGGTTTGGACCGTTTGTTGCAATTGGTCTACAGTCAATCAGATGGTCTAATCTCGGATCATCTAACATCATCCTAGATAAACCCACTTGGTCCACTATTAACTACTATTATCTTTGATCCAACCGTCACTTTGACTAATACTCAGTTGGTCTAACTGGCATAGGCCCGTATTCTGAAGTCGGGTTTAACTTAAACTCAGGTTTAAAGTTGTGGTTTAAGTATGGGAAGCCAAAAGTATCAAATTGTTTTTATTAAGTTGTATGTTTCATATTATGTTTACTGTGCTCTTTCCTGATTCACCGATGGTGAAGAAAATAATCTTGTAATACTTCCTAGACAATTATGCATGATTTGAGAGACCAATGAGCATAAGTATGACATCTCTACTGTTAGTGATTTATGTAACAAGTGGCTCTCCATACTTAAACTACAACATTAAACCTGAGTTTAAGTTAAACCCGACTTCAGAATACGGGCCAGCATAGAGTCTAATGCCCATATGGTCTAATTCCACTTCGCCTACCTCGTATTGGACACTGTGTCAAATGAAAGTTTATCCAACTAACGTGGTGTTAGCCCAAGTAAAATGGGCATTAGACAAAATGAGTGGTATAACCAGCGTAACTGTATGCTAATCGCTTATTGAGTGCAATAATTCTCACATTTCTTTGTTGACGCAGTACATGCTGCATTTGGAAACTATCTTGTCAATAGGTAAATAATACGGGGCCTCTATCGCAAAGAAAAGCGATTTTTTTCCGTGGTCGGTGCACTTTAGATCTATATTGAAGTACCGGTAGATTACACAAAGATAGAAACATTTCATTCTACCAATATGCAACTGTCACACTAAAGCCCAACGCACACCAAACGATCCGACACGAAGTGTTTTTTTGATAAATCGCATTTTACATTGAATGTGAAAGTTCCAAGAAGTAAAATGATTTTATCTGAAGTTCGGCATTATGTCAGGAATAATATAAACTTTGCTTTGCAGCAAGCCCTGTGGTCGGAGTAAAGTCCAAATCGGCATCAAGTCACAGCCGATGATGACGTCATTACGATTTGAAATGGAATTTGGTTTTATTCCCACAGGGAGGCAAGAACTAGATTGAATGCCGATTTCAGCGGTCCTACCATTATTCTGAACCTCTGACCGCTAACATTCTATTGGTTGGAATATTCACAAGAAGATAATGTTATTACAATTTGGTGAAATTCGGATCACAACGAATGTGCGCCGGGGTGTAACCCTTTGCGCGATGATGTTGCAATCTTGCACATTTTGTACAATTAAATTCAACATTCGTAATTATAAGTTTCCTCCCCTATATACCTTCAAATTAGATAAGCTTATAAAAGGCAATAGTTCTTTGATAACATCTATATAATAATAAACATCAATGGTGCAATAAGGACATCTTGAATTAAAGAAAATAACATGGAAACAATTGTCATTATTATAGCCCCTAAATTAATTCAGCGTGCAAAGAGTTAACAAACTGACCCCAAACCGATCTTTGGTACACGTATAACGTAATACCTTTTGTCGGACTGGAGTCGGTATCATCGATGTGGATGTCGCATTAGGATCCCCGACTGAAAAACAAATTTTGCAAGACCGTCTTAGGGCGACGCCTAAAAGGGGCAGATATTGTAACTCAGGTGGAAGCAATTTAACACTACTGATTTGCTCCTGCATGGAAACTCCTCTTGTAATGATGTATTATGTATCCATTAATACCAGGGGATGGTTCACATTCGGTTTTGATTATAGCGGGGCAGTTACCACGTGCGCTGCTGTTATCCGAGTCACACAGCGTTTCGGGTCTTTCACTACAAGTTTTAAACAGAACTCTGCGCTTTAATCAAAACTTTTCTTCTTAATGTTATCATGACCCTCAGTAAACAACATCCTCCCCTTTTTAGGTGTTAATTAAACTTGTTGGCACTCTAACAGACAGCTTGACACAAGCATGTTATATAGGCCTACCATGGCGACTCACTGTATATTTCACACTTGCTAACACAGACAAGAAAGGAAAGGAGGGTGACACAGATGGAACGAGAGAGGTAGAGAGAGGGGGAAGGGGGGGGGGGTTGAGGGAGGAGATATAAAGCAGGAGTAAAGGGAAGAAAATAATAGGAGAGAGAACGAGGGAGAGATGGGGTGGGGAGAAGATATAAAGCAGGAGTAAAGGGAAGAAAATAATAGGAGAGAGAACGAGAGAGAGGGAGGGGGTGGGGGAGAAGATATAGAACAGGTGTAAATTAAAAAAAAAAGAATATATAGCGATTAGGGGAGAGACGGAGAGAGAGAGAAAGGGGGGGGGGGTCTAAAGAACATGTCGAGAGGGAGAGATTGCGTTATGTGGCTGATAAGTTCACGGGAGAGCCGGGTCAGATTTAAATTGGCTGGCATGCACTCCTTTCATATCTTCAGTAGATAACACGAATACTTATTGATAACAAATCTAAGCATACAGGGGTATGCAGTCTTAAAAAACAACAGCAACTAAGGATTACAATATATATATATTTTTTTTTTTGGGGGGGGGGTTAATCAGCCCCAAATGCTGTGTAATTGTTACCAAAGTACTGTGCGAACATTTACCCAACGTCTTTTTTTAAATCTATAATAGTGACTTTTCCTTTTCACCCAAATGTTTATTTTTAACGTTTGTTGTTTCGCGATATATCTATCATGAAATTTGCAAAAAGCAAAATAAATTGCACCGGTACATGTAAAAAGAACATGGAAACTATATTAAGAATGAAAATTTTGAATAATTAATTATTCAAAAGGTAAGACATAATTACAAAATACAATTGTAATTTATTAACGTATAAAGCTTTTCAGAAGTTCACCTTTAAATCATTTACCATTAACAATTTACTGTCAACGTGCACTATAATGAACAGTGAGGATTTGTCTTTAACAGCGACAGGAACTAATACTTCACCCGCTCGCAACATCTGGTTTGTTAGATTTACGACAGCATTTATTTTTTTGACATAATAACCGTTAAAAATTATCTTTTCCACATATTGTTACGGTTAGAGAATATCGACTGCGGTTTTTAACTGTATCTATAATTCTATAGTAATCCTTGAACAGCATTGACTCCATAAATAAACTACCAATAATTTCCCCGGCGCCTTATTGCTCTCTCTCTCGCCTCTGTGGTTTGGCAGATAGGTTTTCACCTGGCTCGGCTAATGAAGAGCGCCCCAGTTTTTGTCTTCAGTTGGTGAAGTTTTCCCCAGATCTGTTTCAGCATATAGGGGTAAGGGGAAGGGGGGAAATTATCGTTCCATTATCTGGATCGTTTGGATTACTTGGATGTGGAGCGTTGTAGCCCAATGGATTAGTCGTCTGACTTTGAAACAGAGGGTCGTGGGTTCGAATCCCAGCCATGGTGTAATTTTCTTCAGCAAGAAATGTATCCACATTGTGCTGCACTCAACCCAGGTGAGGTGAATGGACTGCATGAGCGCTGAAAGGCAGCTCGAACTAAAGCCGGGGTAAAAATAATAACAACAACGCGCCTCGGAATAGAATATTTCTAGATAGATGGCGCTATATAAATGCCTATCATTATTATTAGTAGTAATAGTATTAGTATTATTATTACTACTACTACTTGTAATTCACTTTCGTGAACAGTTGCATATTAAAAAGGTCCTTATACCCTTGTCCTATCCCCTCCCGACCTTCTCATATCGAAATGGAAAGTTATATGTTTGTTCGTATTAACTAGTATATTATTTACACCAGGGAACTGTTCCTGTTTGCAACATGGAAAATGGACCAGTTTGTATACACGAGCCTCACTTTCTGCGAAAACCAGTTCACAAGAAACACAAGATGGGGGATGCTAAGTTTTGTTGACAACCTCAATACATCATTTTTACAGTGTAAAGATATGGAATTAAAGGCTGTAGTTGTACGAAGTAGCTCGATTTATTACCTCTTTTTTTTTTTTACAAGTTGAACCCTTTAACAGATCAATAAGTATAACATAAAATGAAATAGTAGAATTGGCAAAGTGAAATCATCAGCTTACCCATTACATATTCATGACCACGTGCATTAACTGAAATTTAGATCACATAAATATTCAATAAATTCGTTTATTTCTGATACTGATTTGATGTTTTTTTTGTGTGTTATTGCATAAAATTGATCAAAATTCGAATCATGGGGCTATTATAATTTCAGCCAGAAGTAATCCCTTTAATTTCACATCAACATGCACATATCAGGGACCGCGGAACCGGGTAGGAGGGGGGGGGGGATGGGGGTTCAACCCCCACTTTTTTCAAAATCGTGTACAAAAACTAAAATAAATAGTTTTATTGTATAAAAACTATCTGTATAAAATTAACCATATAATTGTGATTTTGTGCATGGTCAGCCCCCCACTTTCAAAATCGTTCCGCGGCCCCTGCATATATATTCCGTTTGCTTTATACACTCGGTGCCAACTAGGGTGCCAGTAACTGATTGCAATTAATATCTCCGGTTCCAATTCTGAAACCGTTCTTTTGCCGCATAGTCAGGGAGCCGTCGTAAACATATCAAGTGTTATCATGCCATTTGTCGGTGAGCGGGCTGAAATACTTATGAGGTATGATTTGGCTCAATATTCAACTTAATGCTCCTTTTAATGAGGCTGTTATTAATATATTTGAGGGGGGAACATTAATATCGGGGAATTGCTCTCGTCTGAATTTCCCTGAAGGTTTCTGAATAAGCAATAATGGTGTTTTCTTTTGTCGTCGTTGGGACCACTTTGCCGAAATGACATAAAGGAATTGACTTTTACAGTGTGGGTGGGGGGGGGGGGGTGGTAATGCGAGAGAGATGGTTTTGACAATCATATCATGAGAGAACTTTGGGAATTTAGGAAGATTATGTATACTTCTAAACCTGACGATTAAAATGAACAGCGTGATATATTAAGAATTCTGTTTGCACTCCTTGTGTGGCACCGAATTACTACATTCTGCACTTATATGTTAATTATAATGGTAATCAACCGAAGCAGATATCAAAAGAGAAGGAAAATTCGATAGATGAATATAAGATTTCAATATTTAGCTCATATTTAATGATTAGTATGTTTCTCCTCTTTCTCTATAACTATTGCTCTAACTTGCAATCTTACCCGTGAAATATATCTTCTTTTTAATTTGTCACGAGTAGCTTACATCAAAAATTAAACTTGTCACCCATTTATTCTCAAGATGATTCTTACCGTGTTTATAATTATGGTTGGATGAAATCGAACTATTCTGAATACCATATACATGTACCGAAGGAATACGCAAAGAGTTAAGATGACGCAGGATCCAGTGATATAAATAATTTCCATTTCATTAGCATATCAACCACGTTTTAGTAATCACTGTTCTATTTTTTCTGATGTATGATTTATAGGTAGAAATGATAGACATGGCATGCTGGGAATCAAAGATTAAGCTAGAAATGTAAAGAATTCATCAAGATTATCATTACGCCAATACTTAGTTTTTTTTCATGGATTCACAAGTTATGATGCCAATTGACTGCTCTATGTTAGATACCGGTATATCTAAAGATATTTAAAGGACAAGTCCACCCCAACAAAAAGTTGATTTGAATAAAAAGAGAAAAATCCAACAATCATAACACTTAAAATTTCATCATAATCGGATGTATAAAATAAGGAAGTTATGACATTTTAAAGTTTTGCTTAATTTCCCAAAACAGTTATATGCACATCTTGGTGGGTATGCAAATGAGGAGACTGATGACATCATCCACTCACTATTTCCTTTGTATTTTATTATATTGAATAGGGAACATTCTATTTTTCTCCTCATTGTCAAGTGAAACAACGATTAATTCCTCCCTGAACGTGTGGAATGAGCATTGTTTAATACTGTATGATTCAGTCAAGTTGGTCCTTATTGTCAAATCTATATAAAAATGAAATATTGTATAATTCAAACAATAAAAAACAAAAGAAATAGTGAGTGAGGGACATCATCGTCTGTCTCATTTGAGTTGTGCATATCACTGTTTTGTGAAAATTATTTAAGCAAAACTTTAAAATGTCATAACTTTCTTATGTTACATCTGATTTTGATGAAACTTTCAGCGTTTTGCTAGTTTGATTTTTCTCTATTCACTCAAATCAACATTTTTTCCGGGTGGACTTGACCTTTGAGTAAGAATAATAGTTAAGTTGTCAGCCATGCCCACTCCGATATCGAGAAAGTAGTTCACGCGTTTATGAGGTGAGATAGGCGTTTTCACTGAAATCCTTAGATTAGCCATGTCACTATGCATCATAATACACAATGGATCATGATAGATCTGAATAACCGGTGTCCCCCTTTGACTTTCAAGTGCTGTTATAATAAAGAAAAAAAGAACCCACCAAAAAGAGAGAAAGAAAGAAAGATAAAAGTTGATGAAAGACGAGTATTGAAAAGAATGTTTACAATGAAATTTTCCTTGAAATATTATTTTGATGGGTTCCTTTCTCCGTCGTATTTGATGGATCACCCCCTCCACATCAGCGTTCCATAGAACCGCCCCACAGTGGGCCAGGAGAGAGCAAAAGTGCGCCAAAACTGGTTTTTGGTCATGAAACAAATTTTGTTTTTTTCATGTTCTAAGCAAAGATAGGAACCTGAAGAATGCCTCCATACAATATTTCTCCATTAAATTGATTATTAGTTGCTCATTTTTATTCAATATTACCGGAAAATTACTCTTTACGGCTACCGCATGTGTAAATGACACGTTTTAGATATTTCACTGTTTTAATCAAACGGATTGCTTAATTTATTTCTAATTCACGGTGCTTTTTGATAAATGATTGTTTTAAGTGATCAAAGATTTTCAAGATAAAATGATAATCCCTTCAGAGGCAATTTCGGACAAAACCATTTGACAATGGGGGTTTTAGCAAAAAAAAATTCATGAGCATTTATTTTACAAATTGCTGTCGATTGCTGCGCTGTAAATACCATGACGGTCTTTGTTATAGTTCATGCTTTACACTGATACCAAATTTAGCTGCATATACGTGCATTTTTTGGAGATATAACCAATTTTCCAACCACATGTTCGCCGTATTTATCACAAAAATCGTTCCAAGTTAGTGTCCCATTATGCGCATGCCGCACGTTGCGGGTGACATTAAACAAACTCCCCGTCGCGTGCTGGGAGAGAGAGAGAGGGGGGGGGGGGGGGGTGTCTGGCTCAAGTGTCTGGCTCTTGTGACTGGTGTCTGCCTTTAAAATATTTTCGTTAAACATACGTAAAGGCAAGCTTTTATTTCCAATTCCACTAACTATATAATAATACATGTAACACAACTTCATTTTGATGCCAAACTGTTCCATCTCGTGTTCCATATCTGGGGAGCGTTTCATCAATATTTTCATCCGACAAGTTGTCAGATCTGACATCTTTCCTTGATTCTGATTGGCTGAGAGGTACTGTTCCTATGGTAACCGTCGGATAAACTGGCACTTGTCGGATAAAATGTCCGACAAGTCCTTTCATGAAACGCCCCCCTGATATGCTGTCATCATGAGAAGATTAATTCTCAAGGTAAGATTCCCGGGTAAGATTATATATTTGTTTTGTTGTTCATAAACCAAGTAGGGGCTACTGTATATCCCTATAACACACATGACTAGGGATGTGATAGGTCTCGCGCAGTTTTCTGACAAAATATGAAAATGTGTATAGGGCAGAGATGGGATATACGTGCATGGGCTCTATTACATGTATAAGTTGCATTATCATTATTAGTATTTATCCCCCCCCCCAAAAAAAAAAAAAAAAAAAAAAGGTTTGTAACTTCACATACGAATTCGTTTATCTCTTGGCTCATTCTAAAATTGCTATAATTGTTAGTATCGATCAAGAAGGAAGTGTATATTATCATTTCAAAATTTTCAAGGATTGTTTGGTTAATGACTCTCATTGACTTTTTATGTATTCCACAGACTAATGGTAAAGCCCCCATCACACTTATTCGGAATCAGCAGGAATCAAGCAGAAGTTGGACGAAAAAAATATTTAAAAAATCTAAGAATTTTTGGGAGGAACTTATGAATTCATCAAACTGGAGTTGAAATTCAGTAAATTGACCAGGTGAATCATCATACACTAGTCAAAATGAACTGCAATGGAGTCAGATTGATAATTCGTGCTACATTCTTGGACATTCTAGGCGCATTCTAAATATTCCGACTGCATTCTGAGCGGGATTCTGAGTGCATTCGAAATATTTTTGTCATTTCTTTTGGCTGTCCCGAAGGTTTTGGTCATGTTCAAAACATTCGAGGGGTATTTTCGAATGGTGTTCGAAGTAGATTTAAATGACCAACTGGTGGTCAAACAATAGTCCTTTCATTCAGGCCAATTCTGCTTGATTCGGAATAAGTGTGATGGGGGCTTAACAGGTGACATTGTGATTAGTAGCAAGTTTTTAAGAGTACAACAATCACAGCCTCTTCCCCCTGATGTTCAAAGTATGCTAAAAGATCCTCTCACCAAAGACATAATAGTTGGTGAGATAGAGAGACTCTGATTCGGAATAACTTTGTATACGCCGTTCTTGGTGAAATAGGTAGGCCTTGTAGGGCCTTGTACTGATTAACCTGCAGAGGACCTGGCCTCTATTATTTATCACTGGAATCATTATTTTAAAGATTTCACTGTCCACTTCTGGTATCGATCCATTTTAATTCATGTAGGTGTGGTTAATCATTGTACCCAGGGAGTGAAAATACTCCTTTTCATTTTTTTTTACAATTTCACTTTGAATTTTACAATTCCGGATTCATGGTAGGTCGCCCTCTTTAAGCGATACTCAAGTCACCAATTGAATTATTTGTACCCCGAGCACAGACTTTTCTTGTTTGTTTGCCTGTTTGTGTGTTTCCTGTTTGCTAATATGCTTAATTATTGCTGAAATTTCTCTAAAACTAGTTTCTGAAAATTTGAAACTTATTGTAAAATTAGAAATATGTAATTTCTTCTCAAATGTTAACAGCCAATCAGAAAACAGTATTTTAACGACGTCATCAATATTTGAAAATACTTTTATTGAATTCTACGGGTGAAATTACCCCTATCTACCAAGTTTAATCGTACAAATGTGTGAATAATGGGTTTTGGCGCACTTTGGGTTCATTCTGGCCCAATGTGCGCCCCTGCTACAGTCAGTGTATCATAATCCCCTCCCATGCAGGCTGTTACTCGGAATTACGCTTTCAATTATTTAACAGTTTGCGGTTCAAAAGGACAAATCTAGACCTACATCTCTCGTATATCCAATTACGACGAGGATTCTTATTGATACCCAAGTAACACAGGCTAGGACTGATCAACTTAACACTCACTTGCCTCCCATGATGTCTTTAATTTCGATCGCCATCAAATAAACTAAAGGGATGCAACCGTTACTGTCTCTGTAAATTAAATTGGGGGGGGGGGGGGGGTAGATTGTTGGACTGTATCGAATATAAAGTTCAATTCTGTTTTCCCAATTACTAATATTATTGTACGTTAGGAAAATACGAGTCTGTAAGGGCAATATATTATATTAAAGGTAAATGTTCAGCAAAACGGGTTCGGGAGACATTCCGTAGTGGCTGCGCCAGATGATTTGATAGGGGTGCATGGCGGGCGGGCAGGACGCCCTATATACAGGTTTTTTTTTTTTTTTTTAGAAATGAATTACAGGGGTATTATAGAGTTACACAGGCCGGATCTCTCCCTTTTATACTTGTCTTTCTTACTCTTCTCCTCTTTTTTTCGCTATTTAAGAAATCATAAAGGGATGCTCGTCCAATGCCTCCCATTTTTGGCGCCGCCCCTGAAATATATAGATTAACTGATTCTGTAGAACGCTTATAAATGATATTCCAAATTAAAAAGTCGACTCAAAGCCGGAATAATGGGCCTCCTTTCTCTGCTGAAAGTCACATGAAGGTCATGAACTAACACAAAAGAAATATGGTAAGATAACCCATTTCTAGTCTTGTTACAAAATACCGAAGCCATCTTTAACAGGCAATTTTAATTTGGGCCATGGTGTTGATTTTATTTCACCTGATTGCTTAGAAATTATAGCATGATTATAAGCGAGAACCAGGGGAATTATGGTTTAATTCCTCTTCGAGGGACTGGGTAATGAGGATAAGTGCCTTTCCAAAGGGCACTCGCGCACCAAGTGGGACTCGAACCCGGGTCACGGGATTGCGAAACTACAACTCTAGCGCCTGAGCTGTTTCGCCTCCTCAAATTTCTTCTGATGTTTCTTGCTGAATTCGGAACATTGGAAATTATTTCATGAACTGATATCTTGGCGAGAAGTATGCCCTCGACATTATCGAGGAAAGGGGGATGTTTGGAACATCCACCCCTGTTTAATTTGCATCTGCCCATCTTACAGCGAACAGGATACTCCCGAGTCCTAGCTGACTGCTTGATGAACACTGCATGCATAAGATGTAACACTCAGATCAGAGAGGTGGTATACCTTGTGTAAAGGTAGATGGTCATTATGATTCTGAGAAGGAAAGAGAGAGAGAGAGAAAAAGAGAGGCAGACGGGGGGGGGGGGGGATGGGGAGAGAGTGCGAGAAAGACGAGAGGGATTATGAACACGGATTAAGCAATTAATTTAATCAATGTTCTTTCTTGACCACCACGGCAACTTCGTTTTTCTTTTCCTTTTAGGTGTAAGCGATTTGATGAGAAGCTTTGAAACCTGGTTTCCTCAATTTGGCACATAATTTTCGTTTAAATGTTGCTTAGTATGGTGATCAATGAATTTTGAGAGATCTGATAGTCACTTTGAGGTTTGCTAGGATGACGTTGTATTTCACAAACACGCAAAAACAAGGAGAAAAAAACCCGCAAATTAAAAATTGAACCCACCTTAACCGAAAAACTTTACGGAGTGCATTTTTATTCCTGCCAGGAATAGAAATGTTAACTGATGAGCGCCTAATCACCGGTAATGCGATTAGGGATTCGGACTGCATCACGGCCAAGTCTCTGCCACTCCTCACTGGAGGATGAAGACGGATTAAAGCTGTTGAGGTGAAGAGGTAGAGAGCAAGCTGTGACACGTGAGATGTTTATTGCGAGGGTCTGGAATTAAAGGGATGCTCCGGGCTGAGAATAATATGATTTAAACAGAAAGAGAAAAATCACACAAACAACACATTGAAAATTTGATCTAAATCGGACTAGGAATAACAAAGTGATGGCATTTTAAAGATTTGCATTATTATGAAGCAGTTCTAGGCACGTCTTCATGAATATTCAATGAGCAACTTGATGATGTCATATCCCCACTTGTTCTTATGTATTTTATTATATGAAATTAGGTTTATTCAAATTTTTTCTACCAAGAACTGAAAAAAAAAATGGATTTGCGATTGATTTAGTACATTAGATATTCATTGCTGCAACTTATTTCATTATAAAGGAGACACTTTATTCACACATGTATGAAAACATGAAACAATTATGATTACATGACTTGTAATAACAAAAGAAAAAGGAAAATGGGGATGTGACATCATCAGCCCACCTAATGAATATTCATGATGATGTGCATATAACTATATTTTCAAAAAATATTGCTAAACTTTAAAATTCAATAAATTTTTTATTCGTTATCTGATTTTAATGAAATGTTTAGCATTTAGCTCTGTGAATTTTACTGTATTTATTTAGATATAATATAAGTATTTTCAACCCGGAGTACCCCTTTAAAGCTTACTGTCAGGTAGGAGACACCGTGTTTACTGAAAGACTAGAAGATGATGAAAAAGGGAACACCGAAACAACAAGACAGAAGAAGCACATAAGAGCTTATAAACACGACACTTTGTATCGTAAACAACTGTGGTACCAAAAGAATGTCAAGAAGGAAAGGGGAGGAGCACCTGGAGAGTGAAGGAAATGTGTTCGGGGTGAAAGAGATAAGGGGCATAACCAGGGAAGTGGGAGGTTTTCTGGTATAAGCGTGAACCGAAAAATCAATACCTTATGTCAACATGACGACACGTAACGTTTTAGAAGTCGACTAGGCAAGATTCTCAATGTCGCTACGACAGGAATTATTTCAGACGTCGATTGGCACGTCTTTTCACATAATTAATTGGTCGACATGATAAATAATTGTGTCGTCAACAGATATCACTACATCATAATATATGTAGATATGAGAAGTTGGTTTAGGGATTACTCCTTCAAAGTTAATTTCTCCAGTTTAACCCGAAAAGGCAAATTCTAATAACATCGGCCAATAACAAACGTTACATTTTTTATAATCATATTCCTCAGATGCTTTGTTAGAACATTGTTGTATCCATTCTTCGCATGTTAATTAAAATTTTATTTTTACCATTGTAGTTAACAGTGTAGTGCACTAGCTATGTGCTATGTATCACAATGACATTACCGTGTGGTGCACACCATAGTGTGGTGACTACTACTACTCCATCTCGGCATTAAAAGTAAACCTTAAAATTAATCTCGATTATTATTATTATTTTGAAAAATGCGTTTTCCAAGCGGGATTTCGGTTGAGGAAAAACGCATAAATATCCATGTAAAATGAAGTAAAATAAGCATCTTTGATTATAAAGGTTTTCTCATGTTTTATGAATTTCATTATGATTATTGACAAATCAAATCACTTGTAATCTTTGTAATCCAAGTCTTATTAATTCGAAACCTGAGCTTTTTCAATCTAGATTTACGCGAATCACAAAATCCCAGCTATAACCTTAGGCATTTGATACTTCCTCGCATTATATCGTATTGAAGTTTTTGCTTATTAATAACCACCCACCTGTCTTGCCCACTCACCGTGACGTTTTTATTTAGTTGCACTGCAAGTATATTCGCTTTCCCTATAGTAAGTAAAAACACTTTATACCTGAAAAAAAAAAACTGCTCATTTAATAATAAACATATAGATTTTTATTTTGTATGTGCCTGCTACGACCCAGCTAATAACAAAAATGTGCCAACATGTCCCTTTCAGCATTGCCAGTATTTTTATAATTATCTTGGCACGATGTACAATCAATAATTCGCGAAAAAAAATTGGCAATCATTACTGGTTTTATGTCGCAATAAACATGATTGTAATTTTTTTAACTGTATATATTGTTCAAAAAACGTATTTTTTGTCAAAATTGCTCTGTTCGAGTTTGCCACCAACGACTAATATAATGAAGAGCAAAATGACGATATATAAAAGCTACAGAATTATGCTGATAACATCGGGGAGGGGAAGGGGGTAATAATTGTAGGTTGGGGCGACAAAGCCGTCATTCAAGATATTCAACATAATTCTGTTTAAAGCTAGGATTACACCAAAACCGAATTCTCCCGAATAAATACGGACCGATTCTGCCCGAATACAGCCTGATTCGGATGGTTTCGTTGGATTCGAATGTTCCAGAATTTTCTCGCATTCGCGGAGGGAGAACAGAATACTCCTCAAACCACCCGAATACTTGTAATTGGATGAATTCGCAGCTGATTCGGTTCCGGTGTAACCCTATAGCTTATGCAAACGAGGTTGGAGGTTGTGTAATATATGCAAGACATATACGTCGGAAAAGTAAACGGAAAAGTTGAACGAAAGAATAGGCAAACGTATTAAAAAAAATATCTAAATGGACCCTTCATCCTGTCACGAGTAATGGCATGGTTATGGAAGTATGATAACTTCCGACAGATCGAAGGCGTGCAATTTCGCATGTTTTCATGCGAAAAGCTAGTGACGGGTACATAATTTGTCAGGGACTGAATTCCCCCTTCCGATTGATACTATGCGAAAATTAAAGATTACCTAAGTTTTTGTCATAATTTTGTTGATGCCTTGTTGAAGATGTAGCTTTCTAGAGTTGGAACAGTTTATTTAGTTTTTCAGTTTTAATTGTTGTATCAATCATTGTAATATCAATTTATGAGAAGCTACTTTTTAGGATATTTATCGCCATTTCTCGGTAGATTCTTATTTTCAACTATAGAGGGCAATTTAAATACTTATTTTACAAATTTAGTGGTCGTATTTTAAAAGGCTAAAATCTTATATTACTATATATTCTGATATTTTCAGCCAATTTCTTGTTTGGGAAAAAGCTTTATATACCAAAAGAAAGGAGAAAGGCATTCTTGTTTATTTCAGAAAAATAAAGAGGAGCACAGACGAATAAAGAGAAAAAATGAGAACGTGCATGTAGAGGAGGAGAAGTCGGGGAGTAGCCAGGAGGAGAAGAATAAGAACAACAACAAAGATTAGAAATAGAAAAAAATGCTAGGAGATCAAGAGAAGAGGCATTGCGAGGTTAAGGTTATTACCATTGAATTGAAATTTTCCTTGGAGTTGATATATTGGATGGCGCCGTGGGAACAATCATGTAAATTAACAGTATCAATGAAACGTCGCGACTAAGTCACAATAATTTAAAATGATCCTTGCAAGATCAACTATTATGCGATTTATGTCCAGTTCAACCGCAACATACAGAATGATAGCGACGTCGCTTTGTTCATTTCCATATTTATGATTATCCGATCGACATCTATGCACAAAGGAAAGTGATTTATTACTGGTAATACATGTGTCAATAAACGATCTGAAGGAATCGTGATGAAAATACAAAGAAGAAAAAAAAGAGAAATATTAGCTTGGAACAGAACACATTTTGTAATAATGGAATCAAATTAAAACATACACTCTAAATTCCAAAGATTTGAAATAAATCCAGACCGGCTGTGAATAGTGACCACCCAAATTTTGAATTTATTTAAATCTTAAGGATTAACTTTTAAATCTCAAAATATTTGAATTCAAATCTTTTAGATTTATATTTAGATCAACAGGGACTAAATCTAACTCTAATATTCGGCTGGTAACTATTCACAGCCGATCTGGATTTATTCTAAATCCTTGGAATTTAGAGTGTACTCTGTGGTCTATAGGCAATGTTGTTCATTTTATGCAAAGGTTCAAATCTTTCAACATTGTTTACTACCCCATTTTATCAACCTTGTCATAACTTAAAAAGGTATAGGTCAGGTCAAGTATTACCTACGCAAAATATCTGAATGGATCGCATATCTTTGCAGGGTGAAAAAATGAATGAATATAAACAATAGAGAAGGTCCAAAGCACACTAATGAAAGTGAAGAGGACGTCTTGGCCAAGACAGAATGAGAGGTAAATTAAAGGACGCAAAAGCTATACGCTTTTATACTAGCATCAACAAAAAAAGTTCATCTGCCCCAAGGTGGTGAGATTGAAATTATTTTCTCGAAATCTGACAGTCTTCTATCTACACCATGTGATTGGCACTGGAAACCTCATACGTACCGAATTGCCCTACAATGTAAAACTTGTACTTTTTAAAGGTTCATACTTGTTTATCATTCTGTTGATATGAAATGAAATGCCCCCCGGAGAATGCAATATCTCATCTCTCCACGCCGCGCTCACCTGTGCTTGAGAACAGTGCTTATTAGACAGATATGCGCCACGTTAGGATAATCCACCGTTTCGCATAAATTGCTATATATGAGAAAATGTGTTTCCAAAATTGGTTACATGAAGCGCGTAATAGAAATTCAATTTGGATGTCATTATTGAGGTGAAATGTAGAAGCATTTGTCAGGAAGAAATGTGGAGAGGGTGCGAATATAGACCTGTTGGGATGAACCCATTAAAGGAGCTCTTAAGATAATGAAACAGAACGACATATGAGAACAAGATAACAAAAAATATGACTCCAAAATGTGAAATGGATGAGACGGGAAGGGAGAGAGAGAGAGAGAGAGAGAGAGAGAGAGAGAGAGATGGGATGAGGGGGAACAGAAGGAGGGAGAGAGAGAGAGAGAGAAAGAAAGATAAAGAGGGAAGGGATATATGGAAGTTGACAGAGTGTATTTTGTTGCTGGTGAGGTCAAGTTTAAATTGAGTGGCAATCATTTCATATCTAAAGAAGATAGCTGTTATGTACTTGAGAGGTAGGGTGCTTACTATTTGAAATAATTTTACTCTCTGTGAAAATATAAAGCAATAATCACCCAGTGTTAATTGTAATTCAAGAAGATCATGTGCCTTTTCACACGTGAATCTTGAATCATCATTGTATTGATGATTGCGATTCGTCCTTAGAATCATCGGACCTTTTACACGCTCACTCGAAAACTGTGATTTGAATTCGAATTCCCGTGCGAAGGCGGTATGTGCCCTTGGTGACTTGTCAATCAAAGCACTGCATCGATACGATGAGTGAATGACAATTGTATTATCTACGGAGTGCTAGAAATGACACGTAAGCTCCGCCCCCATAAAAAGTTTTTTGGAGGTCAAGTAGAATTTGTATTCGTGACTGTGATTGGCGCTCGGGATTCTAGTTTGGTTTCACACGTGCTAAAAATTCGTCATTGGCCTTATTTTTCACTGGAATCATCATTCAAAATACGATTTTTTTACCATGTGAAAGGACGGACTGTATTAGTTTTAAAAAAATTAAGGGAGTGCCCTTTGGAGGTTCACACGTTGGTTTTCTACACTGGTGTTTTACGCTGTCAAAATGCAATTATTTTCATGTCAATTCAAGTCATTTTCCTAATTGTGTCGTACCTTTTCAATGCCAGTCTGAGGTATTCATGGTCAAAATTATGTTTTATCTGTCTGAGTACCCACTCTACCTTGAGCAGCTTGCTTATAATTAAGTGGAAGATAGGAACTGTTCTTAAGAGCTTTAAGTCACACATCGCTCTGGAAGGACGGTCGATACATTTAGCAAATTTTCTCCCGTTTGTTCTTTTTTAAAAAGAATGTCTCCATCACACGTTCGGGTTGACAAATGGCATTCATGCCTTCAGGTAAATGATGTTTCTCGAATCCCTTTTCCCATTCATTTTTCTCTTTTTCTCGTTTGTTTTAAATTGAGTGGGCCTCTCAAATGCAATGTCTTTGTTTTGTTCTCTATCTCAGCTATCTATGGTTTCCAATTTTACCGTTTATTAATGTTCAGTGTCTTTTATATGTTCACTTGGAGCAAAAAGGTATGTTGATGTATTTCAATATTGATGAAATAACGATGGTAAGATTATAAAAATGACCTCCATTGCCATGCCTCGTTGCACGCTTATCGCAAGGTAAGGTGCTCGTAAGATTACCGTAGGGTGATCGTACCATGCAAATCTCATTTGGCGTCATGAGACGATCATACATTTTTCTGAAATAAATTATTCATGATCTCCGTATGGTCGTCAATTTAATTTAAAGCGGAGTTATAGAAATACACATCTTAAAAATATGGTTAGATTGTAGCCCCTTATGACATAGTATAGGGCTACTGTACCACCACTGCAGGATCATCGTACGATCGTCGTAGGGGCATCTTACTATAACATTGCGATCTACGTAGGTAATGTGACAAAATAATGTACAATTCAGAGCCGATTTGGATGCATGTATAGCTGCGATGCGAAGAGAAAGTAAAAGTTCTCTTGGTCACTAAAACCAACATATTTTTTGGGGAAAAACCCGACTTCATTATCAATACAAAAAGGGACTTGGAAATACAACATCTAACAAGAAAATGTCATTATAGCAAGCAAAGTTAAGATTGAGAACTAGGACTCTGCCGCTCAATCGAACATTTCTTTTTTTTCTCTTTCCTTTACAAGGCCATCATCACTGAAAAATACTTCTGTTCATTTGATGGCCGATGGACCATAAAACCTTCGAAATTGACTCCCACTTCTCCGAATCAACCAAATATAGCCCCATGAATTGTGATATATCTCACTTTTTCTGAATCAAAACCTCAAGGAGCAATTATTGGAGGAACGTGGAACATGCCTATTCAACATTCATCATGTTCATAGCATGGAATTACTTCCTGTTCATAATGTACTGCATTTCTTATCAAATGAACACTATGTGCGAATATTACTTAAATTGATATTTTGTAATGTTCATCATTCATGTTTTCAGCGAACACCCAAGATCTAGTGAAAAGAAATAAATGGAAAACGAATGATAAGAAAATTGTGAAAACTTTGTGATATTCTAAATGAAGAAATAAGTTTTTAATTTCAATTGATGATGACTGTGTTCCTTATATCAAGTGGTAGCCTATTTAACAATCTGGGGGTTGCACACATATTGTAGGCCTGTGTGCTGCGCGCGCAAACATACACACACTCCCCCCCCCACCCCCCCCCCACACACACACACACCCACACCCACCCCACAAACCCAGACACACGTGTATACGCATATTATTTCACCTCTCCCCCAAATGTCGGCATCAATTTAAGTTCAATAATTACCTCCCAAGATACTGCCTTGGTCCTTCATCCCATCAAAATGTAATTGAGATCTTAATACCTTGGACTGAATCAGTCAGAAAAATGATTCCACCTCTATATATCATCTGATAATCAGATTCGTTTTAATCCTTTAATGCTTTTAAATCAGAAATTAACTTTATTAACCTCCAGTCGTAAATTAGTCGATCCACTAAAATATCATAGTAGGTAGAATCATGTTGTACTTATTAGTGACAGAAGGGAGTATAAATCTACGAGGCGCCGAAAGAGAAACTTTTTGTTCAAAAAAAGAAAATGGGTTAGTTGATAATAATGATTAATTTTGCTAAGATTAAAATGAATATACCAACGCCAATTTTGTCTATAAAAATGAGTGACCTGACTTTTTTCCAATTTTGTCTTCAGCGTTTTGTTTATAAAACCACAAACGTTTTTTGACAAGATAAGAAACAAAGATTACAGTCCGCTTCGAAGCAGTATTACGCTTACATAATGTTTATAAAATATCAAGAAGTCTCCATATTTCTGACCCGTGCATGGTCACAATGTAGTTGCAATTATTTTATGAAAAGACATACATTTTTATCAAGACTGCCGATATAATGCCTAATATTATGGGGTGGCGGGACACTGTCTTTATTCCTTAGCTATCAGGGTGTCAGTTCCCGTTTAAGCTTGAATATTAGATTGAATTAACGTAATGTGAAGCTTAATTAGTTCCATTTCTTATACAAAAATTAAGACTGGAATAAATAGGCCACACATTGGAGAGGAAGACACCCGAATCGACGGCCCATAGTAACTGATATCCACCTACGTGGTGTATTTTCTTTCAATGCGTAATATTCGATTGCGTATCATTATTAGCTTTTTAATGAAAGAACCGGTAAAATTTCAAGCCATATTTAAAAATTATAAGTTGAAACTTGAAATAATAACAAAAATATTAGGGAAAATGTGAAGATGCATGTGTGGATGTAATGCAATGGCGTTTACATGGTATAAATTTTGTAATCAGCTAGACGTCAGTTGTGTGAATTACCAGTGGCGGCGCTAGGTTTTTTTTTTAAGCAGGGAAGAGATAATGGAGGGCAAGTGATCTAATTGGGGGGGGGGGGGGTGACAAGATTCAGCCTGGATCTGGGCTGTGATGTCACCCTTCAAAATCAATTTTTATGAACATTATGCGCGGGAGCTTGGATGGTCGCTTCTGCCCCTTTCCTTCAAAAGGATATTATGCACGGCAAAACTCAGGGTTCACAAGTAAATCTGAAACCAGTTCTGGCCATGTGTTATACACTTCAGAGTGGTGATGCAACGCGACCAGACTGTCGTGTAAATATGATTGGTAAGGTGATACTTGTTATCCATAGAACAGACGAAACAGGCAAAGTATATTGAAAGACGATGAGACCAACTTACCTTGGGCGGCGATCGGGGGGGGGGGGGGGTCCCTACTCGAATTTTGTAGAGCAAGCTATGTAAGAGGGTCGTCTAATTGCCCTGAAGTGGCAAGAAATCGGCCCATATATGCAACTTACAAAGATTGCCATGCCCATAGAACAATGTCTGGCGTCTAGTTGTTTTGATAAAGGGGGAGCGCAAGAAGACGTAAAGGTGACGAAATCACTCTTCGAACGAAAATTATAGGAATTTTTCCTTATTGGGTGATTTCAAGTTCAGTGTTGACCTTTTTGTGTTGGTGTTAGGCCAATTTTTACACGATTATAACACCAAAAATAACATGAAGATGGTCCCGAAAAGTCACTCACTAGTTGTTGAGATGTCAATCATGTGATCTGGATAAGTGTTACAAAATCTGAATTAGTTTTGGAGCTAGGGGAAGCAATCAAAATTTCAACACTAACACCAACACCAAGGCCAACACCGTACTTGAAATCACCCAATGCCCAATCCCTCCTCTTAGTATTCTTCTTTTTTTCTTAATTCTTTCCATCTCGTCCGTCTTGATAATAATTAGGGGAAGCGTGGGTGGAGTGGGGAGTGGGGGATGGGAGTTGCGACCCTAGACGTTCCCCCATATTGAGGCCACCACCCCTTAACCACATCAATCGAACCCATCTAATCGAAATAAAACTATCCCCCATCGCTTAGATTGATATATTTTTGTTTTTCCAAGGGCAAGTAAGGGCATTGGTCGTCTCGCATTGGTTTAGATAGCTGATTTCAATCGTTTCCGAATCACAAACTTCTAAAGGCATCTTCGCTGGTCTATACGTCTCAATACGTCAGCCAGACTATTTACATTAAGGTCTTCGGTTGCGAGTGCAGTCTGACGAGTAAATAGAAAGGTCGAATATGCGTAAGGAGGATCACAACGAATTTAAAGAGAAATATCAATATTTGGAGTAAATGTATGTTGTTGACTCTGACGTGAATATAGTGTTGTTATAAGACATTAAATGTTTATAAATGTTATAAAGAACATGACCGGACAGGATGGCTCAGTGGTAGAGCGCCCGCCTCATGAACGGGAGGTCGTGGGTTCGTACCCCGGTCGAGTTATACCAAAGAATTAAAAAATGGGAGCTTCTGCCTTCTTGCTAGGTTCCCATCATTTAAATTGGAGAATGGTAACAATAATATGTAATGTTATGCAGGGCCCGCTGTAAGAACAGTTCACAGCTGAAGTAAATAGAAATTATTATTATTATTATCATTATTATCATGGAGGAGCCGTGGTGTAGTGGTTCTGACTCTCGCCTTGTAAACAGAGGGTCATGTGTTCGAATTCCACCACGGTCTGACGTCCTTTGGCAAGGCGTTTATCCACACTTTGTTACTCTCGACCCAGGTGCTAAAATGGGTCCTCGATAGAATGTGAAAGTCATTGTAGCTTGTCCAGTACCGTGTGCGTCTCACTGGCGACTGACTGGAATACTCCCCAGGGAGTGGAGGATGTGCACACATTGTGTGCGGGAATGACTGATTGAATCCGATGACCGGGGCAATAATATATCTGTAAAGCGCTTATACACGTCGTTCCGATGTATTAAGCGCTATATAAAAGTAGATTATCATTATTATTATCATTATTATTGTTATTATCATCATCATCATCATCATCATCATCATTATAAACTCGAGGCCTACTCGTAAATGAATTACCTCATCACGTATCACGCATGTCTATGCCGCTACCCTCCTTGGGGAAAAAAGCCAGATGGCGTGTCAAGGGGAAAACCTGGGCTATTTTCATACTTAAAAAATTGTGAAATTTTATCGTCTTTGCAAATCGCGGAATCGTGTAAGAAGGCAATATAATTTGTTTTGTAGCCCCATATGTTCTCCCGGTAATATGTAGTATAGACGCAGCAGACAACGTATCTCCAAACCTCTCTTGTGACGCCGAAATCTTCGGATGTCACAAAAATGAATAAAGACCTAATTACAGACTTTGAAAATGGGAAATTAATGTACACGAATCATTGTCTTCTAGGATGAATTATATACTCTTAAAGGGATGATCCGGGCTGAAAGTATTTATAGCTTGATAAATAGAGTAGAATTCACTGAGCAAAATACTGAAAATTTCATCAAAATCGGATAACAAATGACAAAGTTATTGCATTTTAAAGTTTAGCAATATTTTGTGAAAACAGTCGTCATGAATATTCATTAGGTGGGCTGATGATGTCACATCCCCACTTGTTCTTTTGTATTTTATTATATGAAATTAGGTTTATTCAAATTTTTTCCTCCAAGAACTAGAAAAATTGGATTGACAACTGATTTAGTGCATTAAATATTTATTGCTGCAACTTATTTCATTATAAGGGAGACATATTATTCACACAAGTATGAAATAATGAAAAAAATATGATTTTATGTAATAACATATAAGCAAACAGAAAGTGGGGATGTAACATCATCAGCCCACCTAATGAATTATCATGACGACTGTTTTCGTAAAATATTGCTAAACTTTAAACTTCAATAACTTTATTATTTGTTATCCGATTTTGATGAAATTTTCGGTATTTTGCTCAGTGAATTCTACTCTATGTATTAAGATATAAATATTTTCAGCCCGGACCATCCCTTTAATGGAGTTGACAGGCTATAAAAATATGATTGAACGAAAATGCTCTGGATACTATTTCCACGAAATTAATACAGTACCCACTGAAACCAGTGGACACCAATTTAATTCAATATTCTACTCAAGGTGTTCTGAAATTACTCTCAAGTGTTTGTGGAGTACACTCTGATCCAATTATTATGTCTCAACCGGCCTATTGGGATCAATTTCTCGAACGCAGTCATTTTATCCTTATGCGATCGTCGGATGGTTTATGAATGGCAAGTTGAGAAAGAGAAGATGAAGATGGAATACGAAACACTTTACGGTATTTTCTATTTATAATGTTTAAAAGGGAAACTTGTGAAAAGGGAAAAAAGGGAAAGAGAACGATTTTCCCTTTTTTTGTTTGCATGTCTTTTTCAATCACTACCTTTCTGTATATGAATATGTTTTAATATTATGTTTATAGATATATATTTGTAACTTACTAATACTTGTTCATTTTGGAGGGGGGAGGGGCTTACTAAGTTGTTCTGGGTTATCTGGCATCCCTTACTTATTTCAAATCCCCATCCCTATAATTACTTAGCATATTTTGTCTGAATTTCCGTGCTCCAACAAAATAAATTAACAAGTGTTTGGGTTTTGTATCACCCAGCAGAAAAAAACGCATTCAAATGCCATCATAAATTATTTTGGTACAAATTCTAATGGTGGACCACTGAAAACCGCGTTCATTTCTCCTTCTTACTTTGTATGTTATCGGCAATCAGTCATATATGATTATTGTTGACAATGATAATACATGTAAAATTCATTTCGAACTCATATTTCTCTCGAAATGTTCACAGTGTGACCGGTAATGCTTAAATGGATGGCGGCCTCAAAATAAAAAAAGGTGGCATAATATTCCGAGTACAGCTTTAGTTGTCTTAAATTCTTCAGTGAAACTGCGAGGCATATCTGCCAGGAAATGCCCCAAATTATTTAAACTACACAAACAAATCCCTTGACATGCATATTCTACGAAGAAAAACACTTGCATGAAAAATATAGAAATTAAAATCAACTCTTTGGTGGTTTGTGGAAGGCTATAAAACTCTAAACTTAAGTATTTAATTACCTTATAGTAATGAGTTCTACAACTCATCGAGAACTTCGCCTCATTTCAAATGCATGTATTCACCTCTATCTAGGGCAGCCCATATTTAATTACCACTCCAAATTCGGACGAAATAAATCAAATATGCATCGCATCGACTGCTAATTTCTTCTCTAAGGTTTATATTTGGCTCCGAGCACATTCTCAAACCCAGACGTGTTACCTGGAATCAGTTAAGTGACACTTTAAGTAAATCCCTAAGTTGTAACTGATGTCAAGTTTAAAAAGATATCAGAAATATTAATGATAATGATGGAAGTATTTAGCAGCTGATCTGTTCGAAGTAAGGTTGTACAATTTTTGTCCGGTAAGCCTGTTATAATGATTCTAGTCGTCTGATCGTATCTAAGCTCACTGGCGTACAGGGGGAGGGGGCTTGGGGAAAATGAAAAAGAACCTACCGAAAATTTCACGACACCCCCCCCCCGAAAAAAAAGGAAGGAAAATTTGTATAATATGACGCTATTTAAAAAAGAAAATTATGTCAAAATCAATCACAAAAATGTATTTTTGCTTGCTTGCTTCGCTCGCTCTCACATCTTTTGAAAATAATTTTCCCCATACGCCATGGCCATGATGGCTGCCCACTCAAAAAAATTTTGCTTACTACGCCACCGCCGAAATGAAGCTGAACTTCCTTAAATATTGGAAACGTTATCATGTTATCGTATGTGTGAAAAATGAATATTTTGCGTTTTCTTGTCACTAAGTACTCTTTCAAGTACCTGTTCCTCTGTGGTTTCAGATATAAGAGATCGGTGACGTTATAAAGCAAACGTTTTGAAGAGCTGACTTTAAGATACGGCATACTTTTAGGAATCTTCGAGCGATGGAAACAACCAAGCCGCTTCCCAAAATCGATGTTCTTTTTTAAAATCAATATTTGGTATTTGGCTTGTAATACATTATTATGATTATACAATGACTAATTTAGCCAGAAAATGTACGGAAACTATGTTGGAAATAATGCTAAAAATACAAAATTGAGATGATTTACTTAATAATTTTCCTTATTTGATTTGAAATTGCAATTCGTTTAACTATTTTCTTGGGGGGGGGGGGTAAAAAACTCTCTTTATACTATAATTATAGTATGAATTTCTCTCTCCCTCTCTCATGTTATATTTACATGCAAAGTTCAGTCAAGTTCATTCTACTTCTAAACAAACATACAATATCCTGATGCCTTCTGACACGGTATCCAGGGTATGGCGCCACCCTACCTCTCTCGGTGCCAGGGGGCGGCGCCAGGGTTTTGTGATAGGGGGTGACAAAACGGCTTTAAGCTGACGTCATATTTGTCCAATAACTGAATTTAAGAGATATCGCATTGTACATTGTTAGACGGCCAATTAAGACCTATCTTTTATGTACTCTTCGTCCTTTTTTTTCCTCAAAATGTTTCCCTTCTATTTTGCCGTTAAAAAGCATGGTGGCTGTCTCCCCCGCTTAGTGGTGCTTGTATTCGTGGTTGTTGACCTATATCTTTTATAATCTGGTATTTTCTGAAACTATAACGCTATCATTTTCTTTCCCCACAATTTCTAAAGTTCACTTACCATGCTTACAGTACTGACATGAAGAGCTCATTTGCAAAAAGGGTTAGAATCTTTTTTCGTCAAATATGATTTTGTTGTCCCAATGAATAGATTTTTAGTAGCTCTATTAGATGATACCCATTAAATTAAAGTTGAAATTCCCATCTAAAAGTGAAAAAAAGGGAAATATTTTATTTTTTTCAAAAGGGAATATATCCATTTCTAGATCCACAAAAGGTAATTTTTGGAAAGAATTATCTTTTAAAGATATGAAGACAGGCAGATTTTTTTCATACCAAATTTTACATTTACATGGTAGGGAATCATGAAAATTTAGTTTCACATGAGAACATTGAAATGGGAGAATACAAAAAATATTTTTCAGAATGGTCTAAAGAGGATCTAACCCCTTTTGCAAACAAACTCTTCTGAAGAGCACATTTGCAAGGAGTTAGAACAATTTTTCATAAAAATTTGATTTTTGTTGTTGTCTCAATGTATAGATCTTAGTCGCTCTAAAATGTCTATATAATGATACCAAAGAAAAGTTGAAAAAATTGAAATTCCCATTAAAAGTTCATGTGCAAAATGGGCTAGATCCAAAATGGTATTTTTCTAAAAAATATTAAGACAGGTAGTTTCTTTTGTACCCAATTTTATGTTCTCGTGGTAGGGTAGTATATCATGACAATTTAGTTTTGCATAAAAATATTGCAATATGGGAGAATAAAAAAAACTTGATTTTCTCGGAATGGTCTAAAGTGGATCTAACCCCTTTTGCAGACAAACTCTTAATATATATATATATATATATATATATATATATATATATATATATATATATATATATATATAAATAAATAAATAAATAGATAGGGTAGATAGCTCTGGGGAACCTTGATTTAAGCTACGCCTACCATTGTTCTCTTCATCCATTTCTTTACAATATATAAATAAATAATATATATAAAGGATGCTAAAACAGCAGGAAAGCATGGAGGCGTAGCTGGTCTTTGTTTCATCAGGTTAATACGAGCTTTCGGCCATCGGGCCTTCTTCAGGTATCTGAAGATTTACAAGAGAAACAATTACTATAATGTACAAACAAAATCCATATTATGAGGATATTACCAAATACATACAGAATAGGTTAATACATTACTACATTACTGATACTTGAGTAAGGCTAAATTAAAATTATTGAAGTCGATAACAGCCAACATCAACGCCTCCTAATGAAGACGGGGACGAACAATACAAAGGAAAATACATGTGTACTCCATATGTGCATAACTCTAATCTAGAAATGTTCCTTCAAAATGTAGAACGTGATATCCAGATCAATGCCCACAACTACATGTATGACAGAAGAAAAAGACGAGACAAGCTTACAAAAGATGAAAGAGACGCCCTCAAAAAACTAAAATCTAACACAGATATTGTAATTAAACCTGCAGACAAGGGATCCTCAGTAGTAATAATGTCGAAGGAAAATTACATTGTGGAAGCTCAAAGACAACTCTTAGACCACAACACCTTCAGAGAACTAAAACAAGACCCCCTCACCATCACACCTCGAGAAGGTCAAAGAAACAGTTAAAGAACTCGACATCGACCAAGATACCCAAACAAGGACTTCCAAAAGGACCCGACAAGTCCCAACCTTACTTCCTACCCAAAATACAAAAACCTATAACAACCAGGCCGACCCATAGTATCAGGTTGCCCATGTCTCACAGTCCAAATATCTAAATACATTGACTTCTATCTACGCCGCGGCCCCTCACCGAAAAACTTCCCTCCCACATAAAAGACACAACTCACTACTTTAGCCAAATAAAACACATAAACTGAGACCCCAACACAATTAATTCTAGAAAAATCCCAGCAACGGCGGATGTGACATCACTGTACACTATACATACCCCATAATGAAGGAATGGAAACCTGTAAAGAAGCACTAAAGCACTAAAGAAGCACTAAACTCAATAGATTGCTAGAATTAATTCTCAAACTCAATAACTTCAAATTTAATGGCAAACATTACATCCAAGGTCGAAGGTACAGCCATGGGCACCCCTATAGCTCCATCATATGCCAACATATTCATGGGCCACATAGAAGGAAAACAAATAAACCAAATGAATTCTCCCTCACTCTCAAAATCCAGGGAAGGGGGGGGGGGGGCTACTTTGCATAATTGTATGATACGTATGTCCCGCGGTCGAGACCCCCAATATTCAGCTTAAATTTCCGTTTAGCATCACCAATTTAGAAAGCCATTGGAATTCCTATTTTCCCCGTTCCACGCAGAGACCCTCAAATTTGTGTTTCTCTGTCTGGACAGTACGCTACCATAGCCGCTACCATGCTACGTGAACAATATCTGATGTGGTCAGTTCCAGAGCATATAATTTTTATCAATATTGTTGATCCAAGAGCCGTTCCGGAGACCCCCATTTTAAGACCATGATTTAGTTCCAGAGCCCCCGACCCCCGAGTTTGGCGCAGCACATAGGTATCATGTTACAATTCGAGTAGCCCCCACCCCGGGCTCAAAATCATGGAGACGATATATTGAAGACATCTTCTTCCTGTGGAATGGTTCGTCACGTGCATAGAAAAAAAATCAGGGAAAATGAATAGCATACACCACTCCATTAAATTCACTTTCGCCTCATCCCATCTCCAAACACACTTCCTGGATGTATCACTAACATTACACAATACTCAAATACAAACAGAACTTTATAAGAAAACAACCGACTCACACGCCTACTTCCTACCTTCTTCATGTCATCACAAACACTGTTTCAAAAGTATCGCGTTCAGTCAATCTTTCAGAGTAAGAAGAATTTATATATCTCACTACCCAAGAGACATAAATAATACAATTGAAAATGAACATGAGGATGAAAATTGTATCGGGTGTTTTTTTTTTCTTTTTGAATCATCTATGTTTGAGCCTTCGAGACCATTATATAAATATATATATATTTATAATTTTAGAAATGTAAAAATCTTCTTATATCTTAGTATAGGCCTTAGGGAATGATAAACTAGACATGTCAACCTTGGCAACTGATAATGAGTACTATAAATAATTCCATGTACATGTATGAAAAACGCTGCTCAATTTGTTAACATCTAAACATGCAATAAGAATGACGAGCTTATTTCATGGTGGGAAGCTTCTTAAAAGATTATACTTACCTATACTAGCATGACTATAGGAAGGAGGAACGAATGCGAAGCAATTCCCAAGACGATTGGTAATAGAGTCCTTTTATTTTTATTGGCCAAACTTACATCGCCTGGGTTTATGATTCCAAAGTTATGGATATTTTCGTATCTAATAGTCTAAAGGACTGGTCTGAATCAATATGAACCAATTTTATATGTGTTTCAGCCAATATTCATAGAATGCTAATATTTCTCACTCATTGATTAAAATGGATTATACATCATGTACATATTGGTTTGGGTCTTGTCTCTAATAAATTTGTCAATTCGTCATAGCCCTTTCAAGAAATTCAACCGAAAAGTCCATTAAGTTTTTTGTTACTTTTCTGTTGTTCATTTTGCATTAAAAGCATTAACTAGACTTGCAAGATAATATTGCCGTACGCAGCGGGGGCTGGGGGGGGGGGTAGTAGATGTCCCCCAGAAATTTTGAAAACTTACATTTATTTTACAAAAGAATTTTACAAAATTCACCAAAAGTGCACGAAACCCTTCAATTTCACTTTTAAAAATGCAAATGCGCCACAACGACACGCTTTTTACGCGTCCTGCCCCCCGGAAAACATTTATGCATACGGCCTTGCAAGATACCCTTAACCCCTCAAATAAAAACAAGGAAAATTTTAGACCCATTAGGCCTTCTTAAAACGTTAGTAATGGGTCCATTGCTGTCAATAACATAAGGAAAATAGCTACTCTTAACTTCCTCTTTACTTACATTGATAAAAAACCACCTATAAAGTTAATTAAGTACAACGTGAGAATTTCTAACCTTCCAATATCGGGTTTCGATTCAACATTCCGAGTGTTGAAATTCATATTTGAGTTGTAAATTAGACATTCAAAATTCAAGCCAGCATAAGTTTCAGAGTCAATAGTTCGAGTTTATTCGAGTCACAAATATATTGAAGTTATTAATCCGTTATTTTAGTCATAGCGATTTTTAGTCATATTGAGCTCTAACAACAAATTTTTATGATTCGAAAATAGATTCCTGACTCGAACTCTGAATTGTAATGCAAACTGCATAATTATCGCAGGTGTGTGTTTCATCATTTTTATGTTATATTTGGAAAATTTATTGTCATATTGCAGTTTTTAATCATAGTATCAATCAATGCATGAACTTTAGGTGAAGCGTGTTTTATTAGAAAGACAAGATAAATTTTGAATGGTCCCCATTCTTTTTAGATCTACATCATATCCCATGCACGCGCTCCCAATTTCTCTCTCTTGTTCTCATTCCACTATCTGTCTCCCCCTCCCCCTGTTACTCTCTATACTTCCCCCTTTTTGTTGTTCCTATAGGTATTCAAGCAGAATATCACAATAAGCTCACTTTAACGTTGATGCTTGTTTATGCGTGGGTTTTAATTATACTGACGATCTCATCATGTTGATGTGTCTAAAAGAATTCGCCCTTTACTCAGCTTGTATGGCCAATGACCCTGTCGTTTGCCACGAATATTTTCAGTTAAAGTAATCACTAAACGTGAATGGCATGATGTAAAAAGGAGACAAATCAAAATGAGCATCAAAGCTTTTTTCTTTGAATCGAGCGCAAAAGATCAATCGTGTGGCATTGTGACGTTAACATGGTTGAGGAACAATCAAAATTCAAAACATATCAATCAGAATGCAGTTTCTAATATTGTGCCTTGCTAATCACATCTTGGCCGCAGTGTTATCAAACCAAGAAATACGTGACAGTTACAAACTTTATTATGATTTGGGTATAATCATCCCTAAAAGTTAAACATTAGTGAAACGACTTTAGAACATAGGCGTAAGTTAATCGTACGATGTTGGAGGTCGTGACGTATTTAAGGATTAACGAGGTTCTCATTAACTAGAACACGCTAGTGAAGTTTACATGATGAGCGAACAACCATAAAGCAGTGCCGTGGATGAACTAAATTCACCCGATACATCTTTGATTTTCTCATCGAATTTCTCATTCTCAATACGAGAAATCGAACGTCTAATCACACTTAAGGTCTCCGTTTACGTTTCTGATCGAATGAATAATCGAGTCGCCTTTAAGATCAGAAGATCATGATATGCTGAATCCCTGATATCATTCTAACTATTAGCTTGCATTAAAAAAAAAAAAAAAAAATAGATTGTTGTGAGAAATCAAGATCATGGTTACATCGCCTTTAGTTCAAATGCTACAAGGAAACCAATGCAATAGTCATTTCATGAATGCTTTGCTAAGCTCTATGTTACGGGGCCCATGCAGGCTTTTATTTGACTTATAGCTCAGTCACATTTGTTCTTTGGCGGCCGTACGCGTACGGCCGCCGTAGAGCAAATGTGACTGATTGAGGTATAAACTACTGACGTGACAAACTTAAAAGGCGGAACCGCCACAAGAAAACTGGGGAACAGTTTACTAAAGCTTTGAGTGCTATTTCACGGAGAGTTACGTGTATGTGTAACTTGAAATTTGTTTGGATTCAAGAGATATTTTGATGGGGGGGGGGGGGACATGTTCTAAATGTGACGTCATTTTTTCTCAATTGAATTTCTAATTTTCGCACTCTTCCTCCGTCTTTTTTCCTTTTCTCCCACTTATTCTCCTCTTTTTTTTTCACTACGTGAAAAATACATTGGGCTTGGGGCAGTCGCCATTGCCCCCATGGCGACCTGGATACATTAAGTCATTCCTTTTGTGGAGGGGGGGGGGGGGGGGACATTGCCTTTTAGTTACAGTTAAGTCAGTGAAGTATTAGCCCTGTTTTACAGATTATGAAATTGATTATATATCAATCGCATCAATGACATGTATAATCGAAAACATTTACTGACGTTAGCTTGTACTTGAATCTGTTTGTGATCAATACTCTATAAGAATGGGGACATTTAGTTTGAATGCAATAAGGAAAGTCGACTAACGATGAAAACATGAGATAGAAAAAGAGGAAAAAGAGAGCGAGGGGCGAATAAAAATAAAAAATAGAGAAAGGAAGAAAGAGAGAAAGAGAGAGAAAGAAAGAGAGAGAGAGAGAGAGTGAGAGGGAGAGAGGGGGAGAGAGAGTGTGTGAGAGGGAGAAGGAGGAATAGGGATAAGGACTTCAAATTGTGAGAGTGGCACAGTTTCATGTTAAGTGTACTTCAGTGTGTCAAATAATCAATGTTTCTTCATGTTCGTAGACCATGTTGTGATGGATGAAATACAACTTCGGAGTCAGGGCATGCGGCAAATTCCAGGTCGTATCTTCGGTTTTCTGTATCAAGCAGCTGCATTTTGCTATATTTACCAACGGCGGGGATTTTATACGCCTTTTCAGGCGCGAGGCGCCAATAAGGATTCTCATTTTGAAAAATTCGAAGACGACGATCAGATACAAACGAGAGACTGTAAGCGTTGGAATGATAACATAAACTTAATTCCTTTGATGTTTGTTTTCCATATAGAGCGAGAGACATTTGCTGCAGCTATTAATAGCAGTGACACTTTTCTTTATAATTTTTATCACAACAACTTCAAGTCTCTCTTACGTTTGGTACCCTCACGAAAATGTCTGCCACTGTTTCTGTTCATTATTATATCAGAAATTATGAACGTAAATGTGCTAATAACTGTTATAGTGTTGATGATACGAACTGAAAACATGTTTTACTGGACGTATTTGCGATTTGATAGTACAATTTACATTTGCTTGGTGGTCACAATCAACGTTTTGATGTAGAACATCATAATTATATCAAGCATAATAAGGGCCCTCTTTAAAGAAAAATGATACTGAGAAGAACACCATATATCATTATCGATAAAAATAAATTTTAGACAAAAAAAAACGGGTGAAAAAGTGACAATTTCGTAAGATTTGAATGCTAGATGACACTCCATAACAATTAATATAACGCTTTTGTAATTAGATAAATTCAGTCCTGTTTTAGTTGGTTCCATAAAGCAGTACGGTTATTAAAACTAGGCTTCTTTTCCAATCTTTGGTCGTAACAAAGATCTTGGAGATATAGTGCTAGTTCCGTATTGATTGTATGACAGGAGTCTGTAATCTTATACATTCGATAGGTAAGGAGGACCAGAGTAAGTACATGACACTATTCTGCAGGCATGGGACATCCACCTCATTTTCTGCTGAAACCAAGAGAAGTCCGCGATTAACGGATTAAATCGAAAGTGTAACCGTGTAAGTTCGATTTTATCGTCTCTGTCGGTAAAGTGTATTTGATAATGGAAGCGACCAGTCAATGAAGCAGGAGGAAACATATGCATTATTTACTGGTCGAAGGTTTACAAGCATGCATACAACTATTCTTGCCAGTAGAAAACATGATCATAGAGTTAATTGATAATATATGGGAGATTATCATGATATTTAAAAGAAGCGGCCCAAAGGTAGATCCCTGAGGTACCTCTGATTTTATATGACACAATGATTCACCAATGAATGTTTAACGAATAATTATTCCACACAGAAAGTTCCTGAAGATAAGTTTGCATTTGCATATACTGTCGGTATATATATTTATATATTTTTTTTCCATTTTTAAAAGGTAAACCTATCGAGAAATATTGCATCAGACGCAATGAAACGCCCCTTTTAAATGTTTGGATTATCATGCCACTGGTTGTGTTCTTGGCGGGAAATGATCGACCAAGCTGATTTTTTCTTCTTAGAAACAAATCCAATACTTCACCAGCCTGAAACCCAGTACACCATCCATCCCAGATAAGCACCCTTACAAGGGCTATCTAACATGCGTCAATGGTGAACAGTGCGATAGGATTAGAACATCCTATTTCAAAAGCTGGATTTTACACACTCCACTCACATCCCCCTGCAGGTGCCTTTTTCAAAGAGGGGGTGCTAGTTCGTTTAGAAAAATAAAATGACAAGCAAAAAAAAAAAGTTTTCACTCTTGATTGAAGATGATTTTTGTAAAGAAGAAATTAAAAAGAAAGAAAAAGAAAAGAAGAAGAAAAAAATAAATATAGATATCACTTTTGAAGCAAGGTTTTTAAAGTATAATGTAATTTTGGCCTAATGTGTTTATTTGGTAAAAGAGGCCTGATGCAACCAAATTTTCAGGAGATTTTTATTTTTTAGGGAGGGAGGGGGGGGGGGGGGGCTTGTGTTTCAGCAGCCCCCGCACCCGAGCTCACTAAGGTCATGCCCCCTGACAAGCATACATTGTGGTTTTCTGTTTATTTTGTATTGTTTCCTTGTTGGTCTGCATGATAAATCATGAAAATGATTTCGTTTTGTTTTTCCGATATTATTGTTATTTCTAACATTGTTATACCATGCTAAGGGTTGCATTAGGAATTAAAGTGTGTTTCATGGTGTAGTTTTCGAGGTAGCATTTATCAGTGGTATTTATTCTCTTCCATTTTTATCCAAGGCTCATGATGTTTCATTTTTCAATTTATTTCATGCATCCATAAAATTTGCAGTTAGTCCTATATGTTGTAACTGCATATTTTTAGGAAAGAGAGTTTTGCAGTGGAAACAAGGTTTATAGACACAACGAAAGGAAAATGGGCGATTTAAAGGTTAGGGAAACATAACCGGCCAGACCTGGGGTGAATTCAGACATCTTGTCTCGGTTGCTATATTTACATCGTCGACATACCTTACGAAATCTGAAGAATGTTTTTAGGGCTGGTACTCTAAACATTCAAGCAGGGACTAAGACAATGCTCTTCGATACTTTTCACATTAAAGGTAGGAATTTTCAGACCAAAATAATTCCAGTAAAAGAAAACAAACAACTATCCGATGTCGTGAACTGTGCATGCTACAAAATTGCATGCGTACATCGTTCAGTTTGTTGAAATTGGTCTAATGGAGTTGAAATGTTAATTTGCCTATTGAGACGCATATGCGCGAAGCGCATATGTTTTTTTGTGTAAGCGATAATAATGAAAGAAAGGTAAGGAGAGAGAGGGGAGGGGGGGGGGGGGTGGAGAGTGTTTGAAAGTGAGAGAAAGGGAATACACTGCAAAAACACCGGTGTTGATTTAACACCAGCCCGGAATCTATATATGTCCACACCAGAGAAGTGTTAAACAACACCAGTTTGGTTTCGGTCTAACACCAGATAGGTGTTTATACAATATCAATTAGTATTAAAATAGCATTGGTTTGATTCCAAACTGGTGTTGTGTCAATACTTCTCTGGTAAGGACAAATATAGATTCCGGGCTGATGTTAAATCAACACCTGAGTTTTTGCAGTGTATAGGTGGTGTATACATTTTGTATCTTATTAATTCGCATTATTTTTAACACATTTCTCTGGATCTTCGGGAGATCTCATATTTTTATTGATTATGTGCCTGGTTGGTAATGATTATTTTAGATATAAAGAATGAGGAATCATGTCGGTTTGACTTTGAACAATGTATAAAGGCCACCACACACCTTACGACTGTTCGCGATCCGATTTTGGAACAAATCGCATTTTGCTCATTTTCTGAAAATGCGAATGGAACATATCATTTTATTCTAGGTTAAAATTAATTGAAATAATACTAATATAACCATTTTGTAAGATTGTAAGCCTTTATTTTGGAGTAAAGGCCAAATTAGTTTCAAATCGTAGCCAATCGTACGACTGCTATGACGTCATTACGACTAGATATTAAATTTGCTTTTATTCTAAGAAGGATGATAGCATAGTCACAGATTTGAACATCGGTATTCGAACGATGATTTCGAACATTACACAGTAAAATATTCCAAGTCTCAATAGTGGTAAGTAGCATCGAATTCTACTACGTTTTATTCCAAAATTTGAGTTGTGGAACACTGTAAAAAAAATATTTTTACCACCACGAGGGTAAGTATGTATCCAACCGATTTTGGGCAGTAATTTACCCAATGTCGGAAACATATTGTCCAGTAAGGTTAAAAAAATAAGCAGCGATTACTTTAGAATGGGAAAAAATTTCATCACACTTGATAAATAAAAATGCCCAAAAGAAATGCCGAATGTTGGTTGGACACATAATGACCCACGTGGAGCACTTTAATTTTTACTCAATATTTTTTAGAGCGAACTTTAGTTCAAACAAAAGAAAAACAGAACAAAACAAAACAGGCAGATCACTGTCACAACAACATACCACGATTCTGATTGATGGGCAACCATTTATAACAATGATGATCTGGATGACAATGAAGCAAACTAATACGACTGGAAAATATTACGAAGGGGGGGGGGGTGGGGGTCAATTTAGAATTTTGGCATAGTCGGTGAATTGATTATAGTGTCTAAAATCTAAATATTACAATTTTGGCGCCAGGATAATTATATTGCCCCTCTATGGCGCCGCCCCGGGAGGGAGATATCGCGTATCCGGTAAATGATCACATATTTCTAAATGTGACCAATTCTTAAATTTTATGTATAGCTTGACGACCGAGGATGATGGAGTCGACAAAGTACAAATCCAAAAGCAAAAATGTGAAGTTCGTAAAGCGTACCCAAATATAAGTGATGCAAAACGAGGCCGACATGAGAACCGGAAGACACATGCTATTCTTTATTGACATTTTCCCCCATATAATTCAGAAAGTAAAAACTGGACGCTGAGTCCAGGATTGAGGACATTGCATAAAGAAGAATAAATAAAGAAAGATGAAGAAGTGGGATAGTGTAGAGTGACATGGGAATAAAAGGACATGATTATTTTGAGGAAAGGAGATCGATTGTACTCGGGGAGCCATCTTGGGGGTAATTGTTTGCGATTCGTGTTCCGAGAGAGTATACTATTGATTCTGATTGGCAGACTGGACCTGCTAAGATGCATCAGGCGTGTCTACAATCTTAGGATAGAAAGTTAATTTATCCCCTTCATAGAGTACGTCAAACAGTCAGGATTGTTAGATCAGTGTCATAAGAATAATGTTGATAGCCCCTGATAACAATAAAATAATGGAAGTAATAATGATAGCAATGATAGGCCTAATAGTCCTTCCGATGAATAGAGAAATAAAATTAAACGTTTAAAAAATACGACATACATATATATGTTAATTACACAATAACAGTAATCACAATGATGACTTTACTGTTACTACTACTACTACTACTACTACTACTACTTCTACTACTACTACTACTACTACTACTACTCCTACTACTACTACTACTACTACTACTACTACTACTACTACTACTACTACTACTACTACTACTACTTCTACTACTACTACTACTAATACTACTACTACTACTACTGCTACTGCTGCTGCTGCTGCTGCTGCTGCTATTGCTGTTATAATGCCACTAATAATTATGGTTATGATAATTAGGATGATAAGTGTTTCAATTTAAGCTTACTCCCCTGGCTCTTATTAAATATCACTCACTTATCATTCAAGCCCAAATTGAAGATTATTTCATATTCTCCGCCCATTCGTTCAAAATCAAATCAATGACATAATTGAAATCAACCATATTTTTCTTAGGATAATTAATAATCAGTGTTATTGGAATCAGTCAAATCATGAATAGCTTATGTCCCTTACAACAACTTAAGTTGAGGTTGGGGTTGAGGGCGGTGGAGGTCGTAAGTGGACACTCATATCCGCAGTCCAGTTTATTATGTCAACAAACAACCTCATCCTTTCGATTAATCTTTCAGACGACATCAACCTTAACATCATGGTAATAATTCGCTTTGGGGATTTTCAGATTCGTCTTTGGTGCTTGTCTTGTTGACACACGGATCTTATTCATTTAGCCATCTCTCAAATATGGTAAGAAAATAAGTGATTGTGATTTTTCAGAAGAAGCGGCATTTTCAGTGACAATACACAAATGAACACACGCACACAAAAAATCACAGTGTACCGTGATACTTGGTGTAGACGACAATGTGATCTCTATTTTAAAGATCAAATTTAGATATTGGACGGATAAAAATTCGGCTCACTAGACACACAAAGCATTTTTAGTAATATAGGGGAGGAGCATGGACGGAGAGAAAAAAATATATAATAAGGTTACTAGGTCAGAGCCTCTTCAAATTCTCAAATACATGACATTTTCGTTCTCTTAAAACAGTTACCATGTTTCATATTCAAACCGTAGGGCTTCATTTAACAGACATTAATTATTTTTACTTGCGTGAGGCTTATCGATGGCAAGCACTCTCTTTTCCAGACATCTAATATTAGAACAGTACTTAAACATGCTATTTTTCACTCCAATAATATACATACGATTTGATCTTTCATTGACCATGAAATATCATTATTGCAAACGTAATTACAGAAACACAGACTTGATGCCGTTGAGGTGAAGTTTTTATTCATGGTTCTTTCCAGCTTTTGTAATCTTGGTCGCCAAACCTTCTTCGATATTTGTCCATTTTCTTCTACTCCATCTCAACATTGGTTGATGTTTTACCACGTTATGATTCATGGTTCATGATATAAAATGTGAAATATCATGAAATACCAGCTTCTGATTTAAAGACATGTTCGCCAAGATGAATCCATACAAATGGGAAGAGGATTAAACCTTATCGCTCAGGTTCTGAAATTTCGGGCAACCGAAGCAGAAGGCTACAGTTTTATTGGTCGGTCTAAGCCTAGATGTCTTGTATGATATGTTACCATGGTAACAATGCTCTGAATCGGAATCGAACTTCATCTAGCTAGAAATAGAAAGGGAGCTATATGCATGGCTTACAAAACCTGATGGGATAGAAAACAGCATGAAGGTAACAAGGCTTCTAAGATCTCACTCTAGGGATATTGTAAGATGAAGGGAGGGGGGGGGGGGCAAAGAGCACCCCTCCCTTTATTGTCCTCGAATCATCTTTTGAATATATTTGGATAGATGTCCAGACACAAACTCATCCCCCACACCCAACGTACGTATCAGCAAACGGATGAGAGAGAGAGGAGGGGGGGGGGGGGGAGAAGGGGTGGGGCATCAAAGATGATCGCCAGGTCGACATCATCAATGTTTTCTCGCAAAAAGTGTCTGAGTAAAAGATGGAGCAATATTTATTTTTCCAAAAGACATTCCTACGTTGACACATTTAAAGCTGTTTACTTATTCCAATTTTCCTTTGTTGATGTCCAAGATAAAATATCTGAAATGAATGATAAATGGAATCATTTCCCACAACGGATGACACCTGCTGATTATTAACTATTTAAGACGACGTCATCAATGTACACAAACCGTTACGCGCCCTTTGCCAAATTTGGCGGGAATATTATGGGGGTAAATTCAACCCGGAGGGGCGTATTTTTGATCCGTCTGTCTAGGGCTGAGCTGTCAGCCAGGCGTGATTCCAATTTTCCATTCGGCAACTTCGAGTCGTTGATTGCAAAAAGACGTGATTCTCTCAAAAGTACATGAGTTGGGAATTGGAAATGTAGCGACGTTAGTCAAAATGGTGTTTGCACATGGCACACATGCTGCAGGAAGGGATTATCATTTTGTTTCATTTCTATGGGTTCATTTTTTCGGGTTTGTATCGAGCAGTGGCGGATCCATGGGGGCACAACCGGTTCGTGCCCCCCTTTTGAGAGCCATAATCAAAATTTGTAATGCAAACATACCTTTTTTTAATCAAGTGTGCCCCCCTTTTGAAAGTGAGGACTTTTTTTTTGCTTGTCAAATTTTCCGCGGACGAAATGACATTTTTAGATGAAAACTTTTTTTCCCCTGCTTTTCATCGGGAAAATGTGCCCCCCTTTAGGGAAATCCTGGATCCGCCCCTGGTATCGATTTAACCTCTCCTCGATATAAGACCATTTACGGTAAAATTATGTTGCTGCAAAATGAGATGTTTCACAATGAAGGGATAAGGTATTTATTCATATTTTCACATAACAAAATTAAGAACGACCTTCATTAGCAGGGGATATTGATAAACGTTGCCCACTCGATGTATTCAAGAGGAAATATGACTAAAACATCACGTGTATTTATTTCGACTTTTAATGTGTTTTTTTCGTTTGGGTTAAAGTATTTCTTTGTGTTCGCATTAATATTTTCCCAGTATTATTTTTATTTCACACTTTTTTCCTTTATTGGCTACCACCCTCTCAGTTTACATAACGATACACTGCAAAAACGCCGGTGTTCATTTAACACCAACCCGGAATCTATATAAGTCCACACCAGAGACGTATTGAAACAACACCAGTTTGGAATCAAACCGATGCTGTTTTGATACTAATTGGTGTTGTATAAACACCTACTAGTGTTAGACCAAAAACGAAACTGGTGTTGTTTAACACTTTTCTGGTGTGGACATACATAGATTCCGGGCTGGTGTTAAATCAACATAAGAGTTTTTGCAGTGTATATAAAATCTGATAATTAGACCATCTGTGTGTAGAGACCAAGAGGATATAACTCGTATATACAATGACAATGTTGTGACGTCAATAATGGTATACTAATAAATTTACAATAATGATGATGAAAATGTAAATTTTGTCCCGTCAGGAGTGATATAATCTTTGGAATGACATTAACAAAAATAAATCACTTGGGTTTCACTTCTTGCAAATTTACACAGCTAGCGATTGACATATGAACGTTTGCATAAAGCAGGAGATTTACATCTTGATCTAGTGTTATATGGCCCACGGCATACTTGAACAAGTATAATCTACATGTATCATCAAGTCAAGCCTGAAAGGACAGCAAAGGTTCACTTTCCCCTCACCTGTATACCTAATTTACCGTTCATATTTGAACTGTAAATAAAATCACTGCTTTAAATCTTTTGGGGTAAAACATGAACGCTGACGGTTAAAGGTAAAAGACAGTAGTTGCAGCATGAGAAAGTCTTTAAAATCAAGGTTAATTGTCAGCATATTATCATAGATCTAGTTGTGGTATATTAAAATAATTTTTTCCTGGTGAAACCATGAAATATTCGCCTAAAACCGGTAATTCTGATGATCACAAAAAAAAAACATATGTGGTCAGTGTATTGATATTGTTCGGAAAAAAAACTGACATTTGATGGAATTATGTGCTCATTTTGCTAATTTCTCAGCAATTGCACATTTTTTCCCCCGAAGTCATATGGCGCATATTTTTATCTATACATACAAATACTTGGGTTTGTTCGAACTCATTTTGAGATCATTACCACAACTGGTATTTATCTTAAAAGCGGGTAAATATTGAATTATTCCAGGGATAGATTGCGTCAACGGTATTACTACACCTAAAGGTTTTTTTTCTTTGATGGATATTTTGTCAAACTTTCACCAATAGTTGTATATAATGTTAATGCTCCTATCAAGATCAACAAATCGAAAGGATGAATTTCATTTATTGAATGAATTATCAAAAGAGTATTTAATGCATTAGACACCACAATTTCACTTGCAATACGTGAGAAGAGCACGTGGACTGAAAGTTGATATACAGTGCGTCCCAAAAAAAACTATACACTTTTGAAATGGCTGCCAAATAAAAAATATAGCATTTTGGGGAAAAAGACTTACATATATGGAAAGCCAATAAAGTCAACTTTCAAATGACACCAAAAAGTTGGAAAACTATTCATGCTTGAGCGAGCACTGCCCACTGAAACAAAGGGTATGAAAATTAGGGTGGGCTGGAATTAGCCTTCCAATTTATGTCAGTTTTTAAGAGGCAATTCCTTTCGAACTTGCAAAGTTAAGGGCGTTGTGATAAATTAATGATCAACCGTTACCAGTTTTGGTTGCTCATGCAAATTTTATAAATTATTAAATTGAACTTAAATGCATGAGTGAACACAAATTACACTTTTGGGGCAGCATTTCAACTTTATCATTTGGATCTCTTTTTGGGCAGCATTTCAACTTTATCATGTGGATCTCAGCAGTGTGTTCATGGGAGTCGGGAGAATAGGGGGTGAGATAGGACTTAAGTGGGAGAAGTAGGTTGATGGAATAAGGGTCAACAGAACATTCAGCCCCCGCCCCCTCCCTCTTTCCCGCCCTCCCCTCCTGTTGAAAGACTGATGGCTATTGTCATGTACGCGTGAAGTCCAGAGCGGAATGTTGATTTAATGATTAATTCTGAATTGGGGCATCAACTTTTTCCTATCAATCATTTCATCAACAATTTATCAGTAAATCAAATCATTCAATGTGCAATGTGATCAATCAAACATTCAGTTTTTTTTTCAATAAATTATTTCATTAATCATCATAATCATTACATTTCTTGGTTATAATTCAATAAAAAAATGACCATCAGCCATCGGTCACTTGGCAGCTTAGTTTTGAATAGGCTACAATCCAGGAAGTGAGACAGAGAGGGGGGGGGGGGCTGGGAAATGGAGGTGGAGAGGGGAGGGTACATAATTATGACTTTTAATTTGTAAAAGGACAAAAAGAAGAGGAATGCCCTTTTAACCAAGTTTTAGCATATCTCGCCCTCTTGCTTGTAGCAGGTACCATCACATTACTCTGACTCTCACGAACACACTTCTGAGGCCCACAAGATGAATATGCTACACTAAAATTTCAATTCCTGTTCACTCATGCATTAAATTTCAATTGAGTAACTCATGAAATTTGCCTAAGAAACCAAAACTTATCTCACTCATTAATTTAGCTTAGCAAGTTCCAAAGGACTAACCACTCAAAAAAACTGTAAGGCCTTCCTGCTCAGCCTAGTCGAGCTTAGTGTCTGAGGAGGAGAGAAGCTGGGCCGGGGGGGGGGTTGAGATGGAGGGAGGGGTTGCTAAATGTTCTGTTGACCTTTATCCCATCAACGTACTTCACCTACCTAAGTCATATTACCCCCTCTTCTCCTGACTTTCATAAATACATTGTTGAGATCCACATGATAAAGACAAAATGCTGCACTAAAAATTGCAATTCACGATCACTCATGCATTAAATTTCAATGTAATAAATTCAATTTAATAACGCATTAAATTTTCACAAACAACAAACTGATCACAACTGATCTTGTACATGTATCTTGCATATTATTATCAAATTGGAAATATTATCTTCTGTATCAAGTGTATATTTTTTATATTTGGTTTATTTGAATATTTATGTCATTTATATTGTCTGATGTTATGTTTTATATATTGTTATTATTGCATTGTAAAATTTGTTGGAAAAATGAATAAATAAATGAATGAAATGAATGAATGAAATGAAATCTTTAATTCACCAAATAACCCTCAACTTTGCAAGTACCAAACAAAAAACTTGAAAGAAATTAGAAGGCTAATTCCGGCCCACCCTAATTTTCATACCCTTTGTTTCAGTGGGCAGTGCTCGCTCAAGCATGAATAGTTTTCCAACTTTTTGGTGTCACTTGAAAGTTGACTTTATTGGCTTTCCATATCTATAAGTTATTTCCCCCAAAGTGTTATATTTTTTATTTGGCAGCCATTTCAAAAGTGTATAGTTTTTTTGGGACGCACTGTAGTTTGAATTGGGTCAGAGAAGATAAACCCTCTCCGTACTCCACTACAAGAACATTCCAGGAAAACAACATGAATCATCGCAACGTAATCGTTATTTACAGTTTCTCAAAACTGCAATTTAATTTGACTTTATTGAAATTAATATTAGCATATATAAGTAAATGAGAATATTGGTCAGTTAATCTGAAATCAACAATTGGCATTATTCTATGAATGACAGATTGGATTTAATGTCCCATACACTGTGTCGTGTTTTGTGTCGTTGTCTATCCAGGCGTATAATGATTTTTCAATTCAATTCAAAATAAACATTTGTTTTCTTCCATTTTTCACAAAATATCAATTTTCAATATGAATTATACAAAATAGTCTTTCATAAAAATAAAAATATATAACATTTTTTTTTACCAGAAGGAGGCGATGATTATGGGCGTATCTCATTGTTACTTTGTGGAATAAATTCAATCGTGTGTTTAGCCACATGGATTTGATGGCTATCATGTCACTCAGAGAGGGGAGGCGTTACGGTTGGGGCAGGGGGCGACCCCCTATGATTTGGGGGCAAACGGAAAAAAGGGGGGAAAATATTGGGATTATAGGGAAGGGTAAAAAGAAGACGACTATCAAAAGGAGAGGACTGGGCAGTGTAAAAATGTAATATCCTTATTATTCGATTGAAAAAAATATGACGTCACTTTTTGTTCGCCTGTCCCTATTAAAATATCCTTCAGCCGCTCTTGGACGTCAGCAATTAATAATTAAATTGATCGGTATTGTGTTTTTTTAATACACATGCGTCCATTCAAGGAATGATAACCGTGTATATTCTATTTGTTTTATTAGTCAGGTCAGGTGCATAAGAAATAGTCATAACTTATACTGGAGATTTCATGAGCGCAAATATAACAGATCGGTTGTCTCTCAGGTTTTAAAGAGGACCAATTTTGAAGGATAAAGTGGAGGCAGATGGATGAGGGTTTTTCTTTCGGAAAGCACTAAAAGGTTTCAATGTCCGAAACAGGAAAACTGAAGCGGTCATCGATTATCGGAAAAAGAAATGGCTCCTTTTCATAATTCAACAGCAGTTTATTCTCCATTGTTATCATGGGAAACGACATTAGCTTTTTAAACACATAATATTCGATCATATTCACACTATAGAAGGGGAAGGCAAGGTGAAGAACTCCATCAATATTTATACGAACATTTTTTTTCTTAGTTTGCAAATCTTTCTTGACGCTTTTATAAAAAATATCTTTATATGCAAAGAAATATATAGAAGAAAATGAAAGACTAAAATCTCACAATTTTGAGTAGTGGTTCTTCCGTTTGATTAGAATTTTGAGTTCTAGCTCCCCTTCATTAAAATTGCAAATGAAATGACTGTGTAGTTTTTAAATAAGACATTTGATTGTTTACATCACAAAGGAAGAGTCAATTAACACGAAATGCATGAGTTTCTTTCTGAAGAAAATATTATTTTTCTTTCTTTCTTTCTCTCTTTCTCTTTCTTTGATTGATATTTGTCAAATCCAAGTTTTTTTAAATTATATTTTACAACAGGTTTTTTTTTCATGAGGAATAACCATTTTCTTTTTCTTCCTTTTTCTTACTATACTTGCTAACAAAAAGGAATGACAGAAAAGTGGGGCAAAGGTGAATATATCTTCCACTTGTTATATTCAAATACAATACATTGGAATCTTAGAATTATGGGACATAAAGTACAAGTTGAATCTCTAACAAAATTATCCATTTCCTATCCTTTCCAGGATGGGATGGAGTGTAGATATACGCTTTTAAAAGCTTCGTAAGGAAACTTGTTTGCATTAGATTGATCAAATACAAGGTCATAACTTTAATAGCACTATGCTTGTAAAATGCTCAGTGCATGCATGTACGGTTTTAGTCATTAAAATGGCGCCGAAGTAATGCCACAAACTATACAGAAAAACATGCAAGCACATAATAGGATGACAACTGCTTGAGAAGAATGCTATCGTATAAGAGGCTAATTTCATCCCGTGTATTAGTTTTGTACTATACAACGTTCAGTGAACTCTTGCAATGCGATATTAGGTTTTGAGCTTGTAAATTATATTAATATTTCAGGCATTCCGTTTGAGCTCAAAAACGACTTTAAGAAAACACTGACCCGAGAAGCATCAATTTGCTTCGTATTTTCGGGGAAGTACGCTCATATTGCCTTTTACCAAACGCCAGGAGAGCATGCAAGCACTTGAAAATCGTACAGCTGTTGTCATATATATCTTTATGTATGCATGTTGTGTGTGTGTTTGTGTGTGTGTAACCCCTCTTACCTAGGACGTTTTTGTAAAACGAGGATGATCTTCGTTTTCTTATCCTCTCTAATGGCTTTTATTATTGTTTTGGTTCAAGAGTATGTGATTATCTTCAATATCTAGTTAATTGTTTCGGTATTCTTCATGAGAATTAAATGAATTTATCATTAAGGGGATACTCTGGGCTGAAGATATTTGACTAGATAAATAGAGCAAAATTCACAAAGCAAAACGCTGAAAATTTCATCAAAATCTGATAACAAATAACTAAGTTATTGAATTTTTAAGGTTTGCATTATTCCAGTGAAAATTTTTTAGGTATGTCTTCATGAATATTCATCAGGTGGGCTGATGATGTCATATTCCCACTTCCTTGTTCTTATGTCATTACATGAAATCATAATTGTTTCATTTTTTTCATAAATGTGTAAATGACGTTTCTCCATTATAATGAAAAAGGTTGCAGCAAGAAATAACCAATGCACTTAATCAGTTATCAATCCCCCAATAAATTGTTTTAGTTCTTGGTAGAATTTTTTTGAATAAACCTAATTTTATATAATAAAATACAAAAGAACAAGTGGGGATATGACATCATCAACCCAACTAATGAATATTCATGAAGACGTGCCTAAAACTGTTTCACTGGAACAATGCAAATATTTTAAATTCAATAACTTCGCTATTGTAATCCGATTTTGATCAAATTTTAAGCATTTTGCTCTGTGAAATTTACTCTATTTATTGAGATGTAAATATCTCCAGCCCGGAGTATTCCTTTTAGTCGATTTTTTAATATATTTATTAAACAAATAACGAGAGTGAGCAAAGAGGGAGACGGGAGAGAGGGAGGGGGAGAGGGGGAGGGAGAAAGAGAGAGGGGGAGGGAGAAAGAGAGAGGGGGAGAGAGAGAGAGAGAGGGGGGAGGGAGAGGGGGGTAGATTGGAGCACAGTAAGATAACAATTACTGCGTTTAGTCACAATCATTTACATCCCGGTGAAGTTTTGCCTGTGTGTGGGGGGGGGGGGCATAATAATCATCGTTCCCTCGGTTGCAAAACTCGCGATAAGCTCTATCAGTTAACAATCACTCGCATCACCACCACTCCCATCTTTCTGCAAACCCACCGGATTTCTCTTGTCCCTCTCATCAGATGCGATCTGACAGTCACTATCATCAGAACACAATCGTCACTCTCTCGGATTACTCTCTTCTTCATCAAGGTATCGTCACTTGACTATCTCACCCCTCACATGTTAACATCGCCTTTTTAATGCTCACTTAGGACCGAGTTGTTAATTTGCTCGTTGTTAAATCACTTGAAATTCTTCAGCGATTTATTAGATGCTCGTACTTCTATGAGGTGTATCACTTCTATCTTTCGGTAAGCACTTTCATTCTTGGTCTTATTTAATTTGTTTTCAAACTTTCGGTAAGCATTTTCATTCGTATTTTGGTAAGTTGAAAAGAAAATGTAACTTGATTTAATGTTATCGGCATAATAATTTACCATGTTTTGAATTTACTGTGATTGAGAAGTTATCACATTAGGAGAATTGTTAAAGAAGATAATTCAATGTTTTTTTTTCATTCGTGTATAGGCATTGGAATATTACCTTTTGTCACCGCAGTTTGTTTTTGCTTTTGGTACTCTCTAAAGTCTAAATGCAAGAGTTAATGTGGTCCCTTATCCCACTCTTCCCGGAGTGACACGAACTCACCCATTTTCGAGTGAGATTTTCATCTTTCTAGAGTGGATTTTACCTCTTTTTTGAGTGAAAGTGTGTAGAAGATGCACAGTTCACTACAAAAGGAGCTATAATTCACTCTGTAAGGAAGTACAGTTCACTCCAAAGGGAATGGTCCCTGCTATCACTCCGAAAGGAATGTGATTATGGAATAGATTAGCACTGTTGCATTTAGAGAGTAATATAATAAACTTTATCTTTGGGTAGTAATCCAGCTTGAATATAGTTAAAAACGGATCATTAAAATATCAGCCAATAATATATGGAATAAGAAACACAAAACGTGCAAATAGCGAGGGAAATTATATTATTAAAGACCTTAAGTATACTTAATGCATGTTTTTGTAATAAATAAGGTGCACTGCTATCTAAGACTACCCCATATTTTTATTTTATAATGTGGAAAAGGTTATAAATATCATAATGAAGTTTTAATATACTGATCAGAACATGGAATTCTGAATTACATTTCATTAATATTATGAACTTCCATGATCATCAACATAAAGTTGTTTTCAATCTTTACTCCAATGACCTATGTAATCAGATTACTGTATAATCTGATTTCCAAAACTGTTAAGCTGGGTAATTGAAAACAATATATTTCAGTATTATTTTGACCCTTGACCTTAGAATTTTATCAGGTCACTCATATTTACTTGACATGCTTGAACCGTTTGAAGTCGATTCCTCAAAACAGGACGGACGGACAGGCGATCCGAAAACATACCCCGGCAGCCAAATACGATGGAGGCATATAAACATGTAATATTTTTTGTCTTGCTTCTTTATCTTTATTGATAATTTATTAGCAACAAACCAGTCATTAACTATAGTTCAGAAATGATTAAAAATCCTCCATTTCAATGATCATTACGGGCAAAAAAAAAAAAACCAAATGAAATAAAAGACAATACCTCGCTAATATTCGGCGAGTCGTTTACATAGAAAAAAAATCAAGGTGTATAAAGATCCTTGTGGAACACCACGTAAGATGTGTCAAACCAATAAGATTTATAAACTGTTTTGGTTTAGATAATCTTGAATATTTAAAATAATTGCCACATTTTATCAAAAAACGATGCATAAATCAATATATAAACCAAACTTCAGCTTTTTTTTGCTTCAAAAAGTAAAAAAGTGGAACCCCAGGTCCTTATCTTAACTTTAAATACTCCTCAGCTTAAAAACAGGCTAGAAAAAAAATTATCTTATTATTTTAAGCAGCCTGTTGATAATGCCCCTATAGTTCAATCCACTGGCGGATCCAGGTTGGCACATCCGGCCCGTGCCCCAACCCCCTTGAGTGCCATGATAAAAATTTTAATGTAAACATGCCCCCCTTTGAAAGTCACAGCATATATTTAATGGGAATATATCGTTTATACATATTAAAGTGAGGACCTTTATTTTCTGCTTGCCAGATTTTCCCTGGGAAAATGTGCCCTTTGGAAAATTCTTGATCCGCCCCTGATTCCAACGAAAAGAATGTGACGTCACCTTTAAGATGTCTCGCCCCATTTCAAAATCGATCGGTGCACCATACTTCCATTCGTGTTACCAGTGTTTGATTTAAACGGAGTTCTTTATAGCCCCGGCAGTTCAGAGATACTGATAGTAAATAAGCGATATTGGTTACCCCATATATAGAAGTGTAACGTAGATACACTGTGTTTTGAGACTTAAGTTATTACCAATACCTCATCTTAACAGCTATTTAAGGAACAGACCTATTTTCAAAATGAGGGTTTATGCCCTTTCCTCTGTCATTAGACTACATGAATAATAGATAGTTTAAGCATGGTTATTTTGTCGTCGTTATGCCTCCAAGTACCCTTAATTTCAAAGGTTGCGACGCTGGCGATTATTTCGGCGCCCGTAATAGCTCTCTTGTCCTACTTCTTGTAGGCAAACTACGCTTCCAGCCTGTTTCGCTGACCCTATTATTGCAACATATATATTTATGTCTTATCTGGGTTGATTTAGATGGTGGTAAGACCGTTTGGGAATAAATCTAATATTGCATGATATATTTAGGATGACCCTATTATCAGGGTTATGATAAAGTGAGTCATGCCACATCAATGAAACCGATCCCCAGAGACCACAGTTCATAAAACTTAGCGATTGATTGCAGAGCTGATTTCTATGATTGATTGCATTGAATAGTGTATATGATCAAATGGTAAAAGTCAGGGCCCCACAATCAACGCTAAGTTATGTTACGGTGCAAAGGCTTGGAGATACGTGAACCCTGTCTTAATGGAGAAACTTTCATCAGGGGGCCAATAGCACAATGCATGGCAATTGATCGCGGCGCTGATTTCTATGATAGATTGCATTGAATATTGTATATGATCAAATGGTAAAAGTCAGGGCCCCACAATCAACGCCAAGTTATGTTACGGTACAAAGGCTTGAATACACGTGAACCCTGTCTTAATGGAGAAACTTTCATCAGGGGTCCATAACACAAAGCATAGCAATTGATCGCGGCGCTGATTTCTACGATTGATTGTATTGATTATTGTGTATGATCAGTCGTAAAAATTAGCCCGAGATAAATCACTAAGCTTTAAGGTATACTGGGCTCTAGCCAATAAAAATTGTTACATTATCTCCAATAAAATACAATCGGTCGGTTTGAAATCGATGTCGTCGGTGTGACCCGTTCGTAAATATTTATGATTTGATCACAATGCTTTTGTAAAATGTGTCATGAGCGCAGGGCACTGGGAACATTTTATTTTTGTTTACTGGGGCTGCTGATGTAAAGTTGACAAGAAATACATGAAAAAAAAAAAGGGGGGGGGGTTTCACTACAAAATGAAGGTCGTTTTTGTCCCGAGAAATTTTACAAGCAAAAAAAAAAGGTTTCGGTAAAAAAATATAGGTCATTTTGGTTACATTTCTCCATTTGGTCGCACCTGCCAGAATTCCAGGGGGTGTTGCCTTTGGCAAATAACGCACGCAGCACCCCCAAAAAGATCTTGGGGCTCCTTTAGCACCTCAGCACCCCGCTTCCCACCATGGCATGCCTGGTAGGTCCATGCTTAACGTGATAGAGACAGGGGAAGTGCCAACACATTTTAGGGAGGGAAGGAGGTGTAAGACGGCCTAAAGATGACGGCAAAAACAAAAAAAATCACTTGAATTGTACAGGAGTTCTATACGATTGAATGGCCTGATAAATAATGAGGCGGTCGACCCTTCCCCCTGTGGAGCCGGCCATGTAGAGAAGATATCGATGTAAATGTCTTTCTTTCGTATTCTCTAAAATCCCCATCGTAAAAAAATAAAAATGTAGTAAAAACAAGAACAAGTCAGACGTGATTATACGGAACTTCGGCAGGTGCCGACGATCTCAGACCTTAATGGAGAAAGATTAAGAGAGAGAGAGAGAGACAGAGGGGGGGGGGGGGATGGAGAGAAGGAGACTGGAAATTGAAAGCATTTCGAATATAGATATTTCCTGCCGCCAAAGGAGTTGAAGTATTGGCACCATTCCACTCAATGTCTAATATTATGAAATAAATTGCCAAATTTCTGTTCATTCACAACAAGTTAGGCTGTTTTAAAGAGAATGCTTTTAGTAGGAATAAAAGTGCATGAAACCAGAAATATCTTTCCCATAATTACCAAATTGTGATATCCGATAAAGCATTCCGGCTTTGTTTAAAAGATTATTAAATTAATATTGATTTACACTTTAAAGTACTTTGTTCTTTCCTTTTTTTTCTTTTCCTTCGTCTACAAAAACTTGGAAACAAGAAAACTCTTTTCCATAATTACCAACGTGTGATATAGCGTTCCGGCTTTGTTTAAAAGATTATTAAGTTAATTGATTTACACTTTATGTTATTTGTTTCCTTTTTCTTTTCTTTTCCTTCGTCTACAAAATTTGTTGCTAAGAACTCCCTACATCAATTTCACTGGCAGTTACTCTCCGATTTTGATTTAAGCCACTCATTTATGATTAGCCTATACTGTGGAGCGTTGTAAGATAGAGAGATTGTGATTGTTACTTTTCGTTCGATGAAGAAGTATGCGGCGGTTCAGATATCTTTCTCATTTGAAAATAGCTAAGAACAATAGATTAGGGGAATTGAATGGGTTTTTGACTAGAGCGACGTAGTTCATTGATTGTATTGAGATTTTGTACAAAGATCGGACCAAATCTTCCTTTAAAAATGATAAAGCTTATTGATTTATTCATAGGCGGTGAAAATTGTTGTGGTTCCCCCCCTAAAATTTTGGTTGATAATTTTTTTTTTTGCTAGTCCAAGTTTTTACCTGTGTCTATACCTAAATTTCAGGTGGACCCCCTAATTTTTTTGGCTTCCGCCGCCAATGGATTTATTCCACATCATGAGACTGTTATCATTCAGATAGAGGTTAACAACACGCTTGCATTCCAAAGTGCACCCCAATGATATATCACAGTTATAACAACGAGAATGAATTCAACCGAAAGATGACATGTCTTCAGACTTTATTGATTCCGAGCAAGAGATTTCTAGACACATTTTCAATGGGAGTCCTACCTGTTGCGCTACTACTGAATGGGATGCAAAAAAATGCCCTTTTTGGTATAGGCTATTTTGTTAAACATATACCACAAACTACTAATTATTTACTTGAAAACTTGTCAGGAGCGCAACAAGAATGCACAAATTTCTTTTGTGATGGTAGTTCAATCGCTTCAATGTCTTTAGAAAGTCGCTTGACTGCGTTGCTTGCGTAGAGTCAACTCGTCTGATTGGCTTGAGGAGCGGGGCAAGAGCGTTGGAGTTGTGTCATTAACCCGACGTCATTATCTTCGGCAGGGATAGAGTATAGCGACATTAATGTACATGTACATCGATGGAAGTCTAGAGGTGGAAGATGATCCCGTCGCTGATCTTGTCATTTCCCAACTTTCCAAGGTCGCCATGATCCCTGTGATAGAGAGATGGGCAACGACTTAACTAGCGAGGTTGCAATCAAGAGACTGATAGATCCACTTCGTTGATTGATAACATCCTTCCGGAAGATATCACTATCATCAATTAAGTATATTCTACCCTCAGGCATTAAAAGGAAATACAAAGTATTGAACTGATGTCATTACGCTCTTCAACGTTTCTGAACGAACATTATTGCAAGGAAATATACAACTTAATTGGATAAAAATTAAATCATTAATTACTTGAAAACACATTGCGTTTTGAATGATGCATCGATTCCCTTTCGCAATAAAATTCACTTGAACAGTAATAAAGTTTGAAATCATCATGGAATCATAAAAGAGTTATTAAGACGATGGATCACTACCCAGAATGATCTCTGTTCATAAAAGCGTTTATGAAAATAAGATTTATTTAATAATCACCTTCGGCTATGCATTTTGTGTTATTTGTTCCTGTTGGTTAAAATCTAGATTAATTTTTAATAAATTAAAAGAAAATTATCAGTTTCGATTCGCATACAATGTCAGATAAAACCAAATACCCTAATACACATGCTATGTGAAATATGCGGTCGAAATGTTAATATCCAAACTGTAAATTTACAAATTACAATGCTTTAAATTAAAATTTCAATTCCAGACCAAAATGATAAGAGAATGTCCATATTAATATAGATTACGAGATTTTTCTTTCCTGGTTGGTGATAACACCCCTTTTCATACAGGTTGGAAAGAGTTGAATATGTAAAAGTCATTTTTCTTATACAACTTTCTGATTTGCAATCGGGTCATTTTTAGTATACAACTTTCTGATTTGGAATCGGGTCATTTTTCTCATACAACTTTCTGATTTGCAATCTTGTTAGATTTGTGTTCGACGATATTTTCTTTAAAATAAGTTAAACTTCATCCTGCTACTACTCAAGCCATATTCAGCTCATCTCATCTGGTTTATATCCTTTTCAGGACTTCACTCACTCTAAAAAAAGAAACGCTTCTAATTTTCTCTTCAAATCCCATCTCGTCTTTCCATTTCAATCTTTCTGCCTGTATTTCCTTCCCTTCTTTATATTACACATGATGAACCGTAAACCTTCTCCACGTTAAGAAGTAAAACGTTGTCTAGAGAGGGCGCTAGAAAATATAAACGATCAGAATTGAAAAAAACTAAACAAAATTGGAAATCAATGGGTAGAGGATACGGTCACTACACTTTGGTGAGATCTAATTTTTGAATGATAGTTCAATATTTCTCTTATCATTGAATCGTTACAAAATCTTCATAGAAGCTGTACATAACGTTATATTCAATAATTTCGCCAATTTACTTTTTAGTATATTAGTCGTGCTACTCGCACGTAGACGGTTATCGTCTTCATCGCATCAGATTGGTAAATTTACTAGATGGAACCATTTCGCTGATTCCCCTTATTTAAACGAGTCCATGATTTGACGGCTATTCGTGGCGAGTCCTCGAAAAATAAAATCGATGGATATTAAGGCCATGTTGTGAGGTAGTGATTTAAACGGACCGTTAAAGCGATCAATATCGTCCGGTGACATTCTCAACCACTAACGGATCCAGGGGGGGGGGGGGGCACAGCCTGCCCCTTTTGAGAGCCATAATCAACCTTTGTAATGTAAATATACCGCTTTTACCCACGTGTGCCCCCCTTTTTAAAGTGAGGACTTTTTTGTTTTTTCTTTCTTTTTTTTTGCTTGTCAAATTTTCGTCGGAAAAATGTCCCTTTTGGAAAATCCTGGGTCCGCCCTTGTTTTCAACCACAAACTAACCAGCACCGTCCGATAGGGAATAGGATACGAGGATAGCTTTTGGAAATTGATGGAGACAGTAGATCTGCAAAGGTGTCTTTTAACAATGACTGGACATGTCCCGTCATTTCAAGGACATCAACCTTGCAAAAGAAAAACAATCAAGCAAACAACAAACAGACAAACAAGAAACATACAAACAAACATCAGTATTAATTACTTATCAATGGACTTTAATTCGGATTAATGTTTACCTCTTGAATATTGATATTTAAGCTTTTATAGTTCTATGGGCGGTTAAATCTGTTTTCAACGTGCTTTCAAAATATTTGTTTAAATTCTTCAAAATGAATACTATGATAAGTTTTTCTTTGTTTTATGCGCATTATTTTTCAACCTCATTTGTCATCTTTATCTTTATTTCACTTGCTTTAAATTTTTATGTTGATGGGTAAATGTGAAATCAGAACTTCCGGTACTGATAAGAGTGTCGAATTAAAAAAAGAAGTAATATATCATAAATATTATATCGAAATGTATCTTTCTTGATACATTAAAACTGAGAAAGTTAAATGGGAAGCCCTCTTCCGGTGTATAACCTTTTCTGGAAATGGAAAGGCTAACGTTGATTCCTTTTTTCAAAATTAAAACCGCTCTTAAATCCAAAGCTGATAACATGTCACTCCTGTGGATTCCTCTGTATATCGTTGAGTGGACACAGAAAGCTCGCATTACCCCCTCGATGAAGTATAATGTGCGATATCTTAGGAGTAACGGCCCTCTGGGAGATTAGGCGACAGCCATACCAAAGAGACCGACATCAGGGGCCCGTCTTCAAAGAGTTGCGATTGTTCCAATCAAACACAACTATGGACAGCCAGTAACGTCAACATTTAAAATGCATGTTTGTTCAAAATATTTCCTAGATATGCTGCATATTCATACATTCATTGTTCTTTTATATTTAGTGTGCTTCTCTTTGTTTGTACTAAATACTATGTGCAAATTTTCAGAACTAAAAAATTATGACATTGATGGATTTCTATGCAATCAAGGTCAATCGGATCAATCATAACTATTTGAAAGACAGAGCCCAGTCCGACACAAGCTTTAACAAAAATGCACACCTAGTTACCAATAATGCATATAGTATTTCCATTTATTTGAAAGCAGGATAAAAGCGCATAGTAGATTAAATGCGCCTTGCCACGACCGGGGATCGAACCCTGGACTACCATGTATAGCCAGGCGCCTTAGACCACTCGGCCACGGCACCTCCACAAGCTGGTACGTTATATCGAATGGTTTATCTTTGATCGATTTGTAATTGGCTTCATAGTGTGACTGTAGCCTTTCCGTGGATGTCAACGTTGGCTTGCCTGACCTTTTGCCACTCCCATGGGACACACAGAATTTGATTTCAATCAGTTCTTATCTTTTGACAAGCGTACCATATTTCTCAACTCTGTTATCGACGCAAAAGGTTTAGTTGTCAATATTCGCAGAATTATATCCTAAGGGTTTCATGGAGATTAAACAGATAGGCAGACCAATGAATATATACAGGTTATATGAGGCAGAAAATGAAAAGGCAATAGATATTCCGATATAGGAATTAAGGGATAGGTGATACGTTCATGAGCGTACCAAGTGAGATGGTCATATTATAAAGGCCACCGCACACCTTACGATCGGCTTACGACCAGAATTTTGAAATAAAAAACAATTGATGAGAAGATTGAACTGGAATTAACTAGATTCAAGAGGTCTGAAACTTTGAATGAATAGCTAAATTAAACTAATAGCTATTGTTTTCCCTTTCATAGTGATCATGGTTGAAAAAAAAATGGAATTCAATTCAAAATCTAATGACGTCATAGCAATCTGCTGGTTATCCTAAGCATCAAATTACGTTTATATTATTATAAATTTTATAAAATGCCGTTTATTCCTAAAAAGGCCCGTAGACCAATCATAAGGTGTGCAGTGGCCTTAAAACACAGGAGACAAAAGAGGTGCACAATACATAAGGTAAAAAAAATGAAAAAATAGAAAAAAATGTGTTTTTAATCAGTCAGGAAATTCAACTGTGTCGGAGAAAATAGGTAATTATGCAAAAGGAAATAGATGAATGCATAGTAATAGAACAGGAAATGAACGCAATGAACGGATGAAAGGATAACATGATGAGAAGAAGAAAATAAAAATATGTGTGTGTGAGGGTGTGTGTGAATGTGTGAAGGAGGGTGTGGGTACCCAGAGATAGAAAGAAATGAAGTGAGAGAAATAATATATTTAAAAGAAGAAAAAGAAAGAGAGAGAGATAGAACAAGAGAGGAGGTAAGAACAACGTCGAGATGAAGGATGGGGGAGGGGCGAACGAGAGATACAGAAAAAGAGGGGAAGGGGGAGAGAGAGGCGTAAGGAAAGGGTGATAAAGCGAAGGAGAGAAAGAGAGAGAGAGAGAGAGAGGGGGGGGGGTGAATAGTACTGAAATTTGTTAGATTTGATATCTAAGGTAGATATCAACGTATTTAAGATGGGTCTCCATTGTACAGAATTTAACCCACTTTAACCAAAAAATTATATTTTAAAAAACTGAACTTCAGGAGATCATTCCTTGGGAATAATTCTATTTAGCTTCGATTATAGTAATGATAATTATTAAGAATAATTAAAAAAATATAAGAAGATTTCTATATCTCTTTAGTAATACAACCAAACAACATCATCATTACATATTAAGTAATTGAAAACAACTATAATTTACAAATTACAATAAAACGAATATGGCAAGTATTCATAGTAACTGTCGTACATCGGATTTTGGAAAAGATAGAACATCGACCCATGAAGAGTCAAGTATGTCCTAAGGTTTAGCCTCGAGCCTTCTCATTTCATTTTGTAATCGAGTTACCTTTCTTTGTAATTTAGGAGATCTATGGCGGAGGTGGGGGGGGGGGGGGTGTCAGAAAGACTTCAATTTGATTTGAAATCGCAGATAAATTTCCAGTTGCGTGCGATATATTACCCTTCACCGCAGTGGCGTAATGAGCCAAAAAACTTAAGGGGCGAGACATTGCGTATAGGGAAAAATTTATTTTACAAAAAGAGATGTGGACAAGTGAAGCGAGTGAACAAAAATGTTGACATTTTTATACAAAAATCCAATTTCTGATAGATTTTGACAAAATATTCAGTAAATAATTTTTTTTTCTCTCTTTCCTGTTTTTCTCCTTTTTCTTGGTCGTGATTTTTTTCGGGGGGGGGGGGGGGTACGCCACTGATTCACCGCTTTGGTGAGAACAGGCTCAGGGGACACGCGCTCCAGCGTATGAAGAGATTAAACACGTTAAAACCGTGAGCGCGTTAACGCTTAATGATCACTCTAGGCCATACTTGACTCTGTGTAGAAAAGAAGGGCAAGGACAAACACTTTCAATATATTATAAAGTTCGGCTGTGGAGAGAGTAATTTGTAAGATTAACTAATTCCTGGACATTCAGGTTTGCCAAAATGCAGATATTTCCTTGTTAAAAGATACCCTTTTCGTATTCAGGTAGGCCGACAAATATTGAAACACTAGACCATGGTTTTCAATCACAGGTTTTGAAGAGGGTTTATCTAACTGACGAATAAAGGCTTGCGGCTTTCTGATGAGTATTGCAAAACGCTTATAAATGTTTGTTTGTGATATTCAATACCATTTGCCAACTATTTCTAAACGGACAATGATATTTTCGCAAACATTCGACGCAAATGTCTTTCAGGCACCCGATTTTTATATAAGGAAGTCTAAAGGACAAGTCCAACCCAAGAAAAAGTTGATTTGAATAAAAAGGGAAAAATCCAACAAGCATAACACTGACAATTTCATGAAAATCGGATGTAAAATAAGAAAGTTATGAAATTTTTAAACTTTCGCTTAATTTCACAAAACAGTTATATGCACATCCTGGTGGTATGCAAATGAGGAGACTGATGACATCATCCACTCACTATTTCTTTTGTATTTTATTATATGAAATATTCGAATATTCTCCTCATTGTCAAGTGAAACGGTAATTAATTCCTCCCTGAACATGTGGAATATATGTGGTCAAATCTGTAAAAAATGAAATATTGTATGATTCAAACAATAAAAAACAAAAGAAATAGTGAGTGATGGACATCATCGATTGAGTCATTTGCATGTCACTGAGTTGTGCATATCACTGTTTTGTGAAAAATAAGGGAAACTTAAAAATGCCATAACTTTCTTAATTCACTTCCGATTTTGATGAAATTTTCAGTGTTAGGCTAGTTTGATTTTTATCTATTTATTCAAATCAACATTTTGCTGGGGTGGACTTGACCTTTAAGAACCATGTGATCTTAGTGGTAGCTTGCATAGGCGAATCAAACATAACTATACCAACGCTGTCTTAGAACCGTTTGCAATGGCAAACGCTATACATAGCAACTGTTTGCTGAAAAATAATTGAATAGCGAAGAAATTTTGAACATGCAAAAAATTTATGTGACAAGAAAAGTTTTTTGGGCGACAATGACTACTGTTTGAGAAATTTTGGACATCTTTATTCTTTTTCATACCCTGGCGAACTCCTTATTTCGCTATATAACTTTGCAAACATTCCTAGGTCATCGATAAAAGCTTAAAAAGCTGTGTGCGCTATGAACGCCTAGCTTAGCCGGGTAATATAGGAGCGCCTTGAGCACCTAACAAGGTGGATATGTGCGCAACATAAATACCCTTTATTATTATTATTATGATATACGTCCTTAATGATGCAGTCACATTTTCCCTACAGCGGCCATACGTTTTATTCGTTTTTATTCAAACTACCCATATGTAGCTAATACAAACAAATGTTTAAAAAAGTTAAATATGACTGCGCCATAAAGAATCGTTTTGCCCTCGCTTCAGTACTTGGACAGTGTAAACCTATTCCGGGCAATATTTTCAACATGTACAATGTTCTTCTCAAGTTCAGTGAGATACATGTATACTCCTTTACTATTATGTTCTTATTAGTTCGTCAAGATTAAAATGAATATGGTACAATCGTGCCATAGTCATAAGCAACCATGTAGAAACTCGCGTCATATTCAGTGTCAGATGTTTATGATACATTCTATTTTATACATTAACACCTGTTTTCAAGGATTCGTACTGTTTAAGGCTCGTATTTGAGATAATTTTGTTTCTCCAATCCCCTATGGGTAAAATAACAAGGTGTTTGTATAGTTCTGAAAACTGATTTGAATTTGTGAAACAGATATGACATATGATTCAACGCCAGAAGGAGAAGGTAATACTTCAATGAAACATTGCGTATCAATCTGACAGATGGGATGAGTAATGGGAAAAGAACAGACAATCACGATATATCAGGTTCTGAACATGTGTTACTTGATTAAGATGTATTATAGCTGTTGGCGTGATATGTTATTTGGTTTCTCTGCGTCTAAAAGAGAGGAAGAGAGAGAGAAGAGAGGGAGAGAGGGGGGAGGGGGGGGGGGGAGAGAGATGGAGATTGCGAGGGGGGTTAGAGAATGTTCGATTGATAAAATTGTTTCACTAATTCTTATCTGTAGAATGAATAGGTATCATTGAGCGGATACAAAATAAATGTTTTGAGCTAGGGGTTTGGTTTAAATCTATTTATTGAATAAAAATACCAAAATGATAATGATGCAAGTAACACCAGTGGAATGTAATCGCAAGATGATCATTATTCTATATAAAAAAATCAGCATCATCTGAAAAAAGAGCGATATGTATAGAGACATCATTTAATATCCTGAATGATAAAGAGAGTATATTCATTTACCTGTCTTTCAGAAGACGTGAGTTCCTAGTCAGAAAAAAATTGTTATGCATGGATCAAAATTAAAAAGATATTTATCTTATCACGACTGTTTTTGTCGGAGGAAGCCCAGTCGGAGTAAGGTCGGAGTAGTGCCCGTCTGGACAGAGTTACTCCGACCTTCATCCAACCAAGATACTCCCGGAAGGAGTAAAGAGTACCTTGGTCTGAGGATGGTCGGAATAACTCTGTCCATATGGGCACTACTCCAACCTTCCTCTGACCTTACTCCGACCCTTCCTCCGACAGAAAAAGCCTGTATCTGGGTCGTGATAGAATAAATATCTTTGGAATTTTAATCCACGCATAACAAAACTTTATTCCGACTAGAAACTCACGTCTGAACAAGGCTATATACTGAAAGACAGATAAGGGTATAAATTACGAGAAATATACAAAATTGCTAAAGATGACTTACCTGTTTATTAGGTAGACGACTGACACTTTTGACATTAACAGAAGGTACGGTTTTACCAGTGAGTAGAACATACGTCGTTTTACACACTTTTTTTTATACAGTCTAAGAAGCGGTTAAATGTGATAATGATAAAAATACATAATTCGTAATTAAGGGGGGGGGGTGGCGTTGAGAGATGGCTAGGATACCACACATTCAACCTAGTCTGCAGGCACAGACCCTGATTGAAACTTTTATCAACAAGTGGGTCCCCACGAAAAAATATAAAACTTTCTGTTTCAGAGAAGGCCGTCAGTACAAAATACATCATAGGCTGCACATTCAGACCCTTAACTCGAGTGAAGGGTTTGCACAGCAGACTACATTCGATGATGATGATGATCCACAGATTGCGCCATATTTCTGTTAAAACATTCGACCCGTGATCACACGTATATTGAATATGAAGGAACCTTCATGGTCGACGAAGATGCGACATTGAAATTGTCTCCTCGTCTCTGGGGGTATCTCTTTACCACCTGTCCATTATCAAGGACCACTTTGTTATTCTTGATGACAGCTGAAGAATCAAATCGGTTGCATGTATTTGCCGCTTTATCTATATTCCTTGTATAATTAAGGTTAGGAGGGAGAAGCGAGAATGAGTGAGAGATTCCAATCTTCGTTTCTACAAATTTTCGGGTTAGAAATGTCGCAATCCGTCAAAATAGGCCCTATGAAAGATGCTGACGGCCATACCGAGGATCATGATAAGAAGTTTATGAACGTGAAAATTTGTCGGGGAAGTCAGAGGAAAGATATAAGAAACAATAGAAATAAAAGGGGAAGAGCGACATTCCGATAAACAAATGCACTAATCATGCACATATTAGGAAAATTAAAGATATGTAATTTGACATAAAAGACATATTCTTGTATAGATTAAGCATGTTATCAACAAACATTCCATTTCCTTCTTTCTTTCTTTCTTTCTTATTATTTATCTTTATAGGGAGAGGAAGTCCTCTTTCCACCAATCGAATAATTACCATGTTATCTCCATCCATTCGACTTATTCACTATAAACACATTTTTTCTCTCTTATTAACCAAACGGCACTTGAAATCAAGTTTAATGTGTAGAACGATGATTTGATTTGATGATACTACGAGAACATGAAGCACGGTAATTTTGATGTTTGTTGTGTATTTTGGCTCTTGAACCTCAAATTCAAGGGTAAAAGCAATCGAACTCAAATTCGTCACCAATTACAAGCACGAGTAAATCAATAGAGCACATGCTCATTCATTGATTTGTATAAAAAAAAATAAATGTTGTTTTCGGAAGCTCGTGTATACTTGGTTTATGGCGGGAGGCATATTCCTGAAATGCACCAACGCGCCCGAATGTCTGTCTAGTATGTTTTTAGTGGTTAGTTAAAGAATTAGGAATTTTTTTTTATTTGACAGAAGGGGTGAAAGTAAATGAGTTCATATCACGTGATTGCTGTTTGAAATAGATTGCCCGGAAGCAATTGAAAACAAAGCTGAAGTGAATTTGTAGTAACTCACTTTCCACTCTGATGCCTCAGTCAGAGCAACGGTATTGAGTCCAGGCGGAACGAAATAACTGCATTATTTCGAATGAACGCTTATCAATCAGTGTGAAATCAGTTTCTTTGGTCTGACTGAGGCAAATGTGTACTTGGTGATCATTTTTTTTTTCATTGTAGAATTTGTTTTGGTAAATTGTGTGGAAGGTACGATCTGCTATCTGATGTGCTTACAATGAAATTGCTAAGATGAAATCATAATCATAATTAATATTCACTCCTTTAAAAAATTGATAAAATTTTGGTATAAATAAGTAAAATCTGATCAAATTTATTAAGACCTGATAAAACGTAACCCGAAACTAGTATAACAAAAACTGACAAGGTAGATTTAAGAGTGTGTGCATGGGAGAACAACCTGTCAGCCACGCCCATATAATTACCCCGTAGTTATTATGATGCAGTAAATGATACTCCAGGTAAAATCGAACGAATTTCAGACCAGAAAGCCGGATTTTGATATTCATCTGAGCAATCAACGGTTAAAAAAAAGAATGGCGCTTTTAAAGAGGTCCATTTCCCCGATTCACTGCGCGGAATACGAAATATGCATTTAGACAGCTGCAAATTGCAAAAGCCTATTTTCCCAGTCAGTATTTCTCGCAAACACAATATGGATTCATTTTCTGAAAATGTCAAGTCAATCCTACCCATTTATTTCAGGCAGATGCTCCAAGCTTTTATTCCTTCAAATTGAAAGTGTTCCTGTTTTCTACTTTTTATGAAATGGTCAATTAGATAAGGCAGGCTGGGCAAAATGTTAAGGTCTGATGCAGACATCGTTTGTTTGTCAACCTAAATTATTTTCATTGTTTTGATACGAGGAGTAGGTTACTGATGCTGCAGTCACACCGACGATACCGATTCCAAACCGATCAAATCTATTACGTTATTACCAATGAAATACATTTGGTCGATTTCGTGTCGATTTCGTGGGTGTGACTGAGTCGCGTACACAGCGTTCAATATATTTCGAAATGAAATTATTTACCCTTGACATGTAGTTTACAATCATTAATCGTCCGATGTGACTTTTCATCAACATATTTGTAGGATTCGTATTTTTTTTATATAGATTTTTTTGGGGGTAAATTGTATGAAACACAAATTGTATGTTAACAAATCCCTGATTTTACAGAAAAACCCCCAATATTTTGCAGAAAGCAATAACAGAACCATTCTGTAAATTCATAAAGCAGGAATTTTTCTACAATTTAAAAGAACAGGTCTGTTTAAGAAGGGGAAAATTATGTTTTATGTAAGGAAATTTGTAAGGTTCCTTACACCAAATACCAATTTCCTGTTATTTTACATGATATAATGTAAGATTACGCAATCTGGTAAGATCACAGGTGTTCTCGAGACTCTGCTGCAGGAACTTCTTTTATTTTAATGATAAATTTTCTAACAGTGAAGATGTGATATGGAATTTGATATTAAGGGTAAAAACCGCAATCATATTATCAAGATGAAAAAAGTATAGGGTCTCTGAGTCATTTTTGTTTTGTTTGAGGTCATTAAATGTTAGCTTACACATCCAGGAGTATAATGGTTAAAAGAACGATACAAGTTCATGATAATTCATTTCCAGTAAATCAAGAAATACAAAATGATTTTGGGTTTGTCCAATAATGAATCTGGTTAGTTTTTTTTTATACTTATTTCGGGACCTTTTGGCTGAAATTCCGGGTAATAAATCAAACAGAATATTCTATGTTAATCCCACCTTAGCTAAGAGATGGATTTCGTTCGTTGGAGTTCGTTGTATAAACCCGAAATTACATCACGTTTTGATTTTTAATCATGCACCTTAAAGTATTTTCTCCTGTATGTTACAAAATAAGTGGAAATGTAGACCGGTCGATGAAATTTAGACGAAAAAAAGGCACGGTTTTTTCAACAGTACCTGATAGGAGTTTAAGAAAGGGAACGAATAAAAAACTCGGGCAATTCCATAAAAATTAGAACAATCACCAAGCAACTAATCCATTTCCTGAAGTTGGGGAATTTTCATATCTGTATGATATTGATTGAATTCTGATTTCTGAAAAGTTGCCAGATAGGAGAATTACAGGGATTTTAATTGTCGAAAACTTAAATTGATATGTCCACTAACATGACGTGACTTTTAATGAAATATTCTTGTCTGGCAGGAAATGATATTTCCATCCATCACGTCTATCAACGATCTAATGAAAACAGGTTCGGTGTGTAAAAAACGAAACCTGGTCGTTTGTTTGATCAAACTCTAAGTAAAAATCGAAATGATGTATGAAAATTTACCCATAAACATGAAGTAGAAGAAGGACACGAACATTAAGAAAACAACTAAAGAACAAACGTCAGTATTTAAACACACACAAAAACCCGATCAGAAATAGTAGTAGTAGAAGTAGTAGTAGTAGTAGTACAGTGGCGGATCTGGGGGGGGGGGGGTACAGTCAAGGAGTTAAAAACAAAGATAACGATACCTGTAAAACTGGAGAACTATTTCCAAAGCTCTGTCTTGAAGGATCTCTTTCTGAATTCAGGTCATAAGCATCATATCCAGTTTCATCAAAGTAATTAGATAAAAATTACTCATCATTACAAATTGCATTAGATTTAGTGAAAAGCATCACAATATATACCAAATTCTGTATATAGGCCTATACATCATGTACATGAAAATTGAATGATAATATATAAAACTGGATTGGTGATGTATTCCGAATGATTCATGAAGTAGTATCATTGTATATACAGAGGCGTCGATCCTGGGGAGGGGGGGGGGGGCAGGGGGGCGATCGCCCCACCAATGAAAATATTGGGGGGGGGCAAACATATCGTTTTGCCCCCCCCCATAACTCCGCATGTGCAAAAATAAAATAAGATAGTAATGTTACAGAGAAATCAGCAAGCGAGATTGAGCTACACAACTCGTTCTTTATTTAAAATCGTGCTCAAATTGTCCGCTTTTCAGATTGGAATATAAAAATTTTCAGCTCGCGCTTCGCGCTCGCATCATTTCTGTAGCAAAACCCCATACTTTTCATGATTAAATAGGTGAATAGAATGTCCCGTTTTCAGTTCTAAACCTCAAAAGAACTCCCGCTTCGATTTGCAATAATCTTTTGTTGGATATAATCTTGTTCTTAATTAAAAACGTCCATTAAACTGTCATTTTTTTTCAGATCGAAATATCAAAATTTTAAACTCGCGCTTCGCGCTCGCATCTATTGTTTTTTAAAGATACCCATCTTAATCATTGGTACCAAAAATGCTTAGAATATCAAGCTTTCTGTTCAGAATATAAAGAAATTTCAGCTCGCCCTCGGCACTCGCATTATCTGTGTAGTGAGATATATATCCTCCTCATGAGTTACTACAAACAGTCCTAAACAGGCACCTTTTTCATGTTTTCAGGTCAGTATACTAAAAAATTTCAGCTCGCGCTTCGCGCTCGCATTAATTTGTTGGTGAGATATGTGTCTCTATCTCATGAGTCATATAAATTAAGATATATATATATATATATATATATATGCATATGTGTGTGTGCGTGTTTGTGTGTGTGAGTTTGTTTGTTTTGTGTGATCGAGCGCCTTTGGAAAGTTGATTCATGATTTTGCCCCCCAATCTTAAAAAAGGATCGACGCCTCTGTGTATATATATATATAGTAAAACAAAACTTGTATCTCAATTAATATACAAAAGTATTGGCCTCATCGCAATAAAAGGGTTGGTACACGAGATTTTGAAATCGCACATAACATGCATAATTTGTGTTACTTTTTGCTTGTTTCTTTCTTTAATAAGTTTTTCAATCTCTCTCTAGATTATATGTTTAAATTGATGTATATTTTCTGTCATAATGAGATATGTTTAAGTGGACTTCAGGGAATGGTCGTACGCAGCAAGGGGGAAGGGGGGGGGGGAATTCATAAACTATGAAAAATGTGGAAATGGGAGATGTGCACCAAATACTTTTATTACACTTGTAAAAAAAAATAATCGCCCCATTGAGCAGCTCGGTCCGTTTACTCTATCGTTTTTATTTTATTCTTTTAAATATGTTCGAGTCTTCCCCCCGGGAATATTATCTGCGTGTGGTCATGCAAAATGGCATGACTGAAAATCTTACATTTTGAAAAGAGCATTTGACAGGGTCAGACTTTACCCCTTTTTCAACATTTTCTTTTATGGCGCCGGTGAAGTGCAAAAATATGTGCGCCGCTCGGCAGTGCGCCCGCCCCCCCTTTTGCCAAAAGCTGGATCCGCCTATGTAGTAGAAGTAGTATAGAAGAAAACGGAAAAAATGACAAGAAAAGGAAAACGATAAGCCACCAGTAAATAAAGAAGCAGAAGGATTCGTAAAATTTCATTTTAAGGCGTAGAGAACAAGAGAGATGGAGAGAGAGAGAGAGAGAGAGAGAGAGAGAGAGAGAGAGGGGGGGGGGTGGCTGAGGATGGAGAGGAAGATGTTAATTGTGCTCTAAATATCTTTTCGAAATACTCCGTTTTTGTCTAAATCGATTCCTAGTAGATCATGAAAGTGTGGATTTTGAAGACCAGATCTTGCAAATTAAATAAACTAACTATAAATGATAATAAAAAACGCACTGAAAGAGATGGATTTCACAATGATTATTCTACGCAAAACCTGTATTCAGGTAAGGTTCAATCTTGATCATATCACGATTATGACATCATTACGTGTACGAAAATAGGAATAGGGCAAGAATACGCCGTAAACTGGCACACTTTGAAATGGGGTCATGCTATTACATAGAAAATTCCAAGAAGATTAAGTTGATTATTTTTCAAGACAGATTTTGCATCATATCTAGGGTAGGTTCATTGACAGATTTTATTTACTTATGTAAAACACGTATTACTAATGTTTAATAATCCAAATCTTAAAAAAATAATTTTAAGATGTTAAAACTGGTCATAATTACAGTAAAGCCATGTCACAATGAATAAATATCTATAGTTATAAGATCGGGCACTGGCGGCGATTTTGTGATACTTTTTTTGTCCGAGGGGGGGGGGGTGGGTATGGAAAGCGGCGACTCTCTCCAAACGTGCCCCCTCCCCGGATTGCCACCCATGAAATCGGGCGATCCATTCACTGAGCCAAGAGCCACATAGTGTGGATGTGATGGACGAAATAAACGTCATTGCTGGGATTTGAAACTGTGACCCACTGTTTGAAAGACGTGAGTATGGACAACTAGACCAATATGCTTTCTTCAGAGTTAGGTTAAAGCAATGTTCACATTGTCGTGATTGGAAAGTTAGAGACTGTGCCCTACATCTGAGACCGCATTGGCTATAATAGGCCTAACTTGCAAATTGCGCTCGTTTAAAAATAAAATGATTCCATGTGAGCAGAATGCGGGGACAGATTGGCACTCAGGCATGGAAGCAGATAACAACAGTTTTTAAATACAATACTGATAGTGGTGTCGAGTCATTTTTATTGATATAAGCCAACCCGTATTTACCATAATCAGTCCATTATACGAAATATTCCTGACAGCAAAACAAAACAAAATAATAAACAAATTTAAATTTTCGAAGAACATTTTGGGCTGCAAATTCGAACTGGCAAATCTTAACAGAACATTTAATGTAAGTTAATAATACGGAAGGCAGCCTTTGACTTCCGTGAACCAAGATAATTAAGTGAACGACAAAGCATCAACACCGATTGCTTCATCACTTTATATCGTCCCTGTACCTGTATAATCTCGGAGCATTATACCATGGACCTACTAGAGATGCCAGTGGCGTAATGGGCCAATAATTTTGAGGGGGCACAACACGGCGCTTGGAGTATATATCCTTGAAAGTCGCGGGCGAGCGAAACTTTTGAAATTTTTTAACTGATGATATATTTTCATTACCGACTTATTGTTTAATACATTTTACCTCTTCCCTTCCTTTTAATCCGTTTGCCCTCTTTTCTCTTTGTCGTTGAATGTTTGAGGGCTTAAGTGCCCCCCAATTGCCATCTAACACCTAAATACCACATTTCCATAGCAACCTACTGCCTCCTTTGCAACGGAGGCAGTCAATAGTCTTTTGCCTATCCTGATCAGAAAGTCCAGCACATCTCTTGACTTGATGCATCTCGTTCACTTCAACAAGCTCGAAGACGGACATGATAATCGCGTTGTTACGGGTAAAAGCAGGCCGTGGGGCACTTCTCGTTTATAAGACATGGCTGAAGAGCTGTTAAGAACCTCGTAAGTAGATAAAACAAATAAACACTCTGTCTTGGATAGCTGAAGGTTCATTCAAGTTTACCGGTGATATGCTTAGGATGATCGACTTATAGGGTGGAGGTTTGGAAAGAGTATTCCACAGTGTTGTTTTTCATTACAGAATTAAAGACAAAAGGGCATTCAAACATTGAATCTCTTTTTAGCAGAATTAAAAAGTTCCGGAACGCGTATATCAATTAAACTAAATCTGTTTTTATTGTCTTTGTTGCTTTTTAATTCTGGTTCAATGCCGGAGTCGCCATTTAACCCTACATGCTACTTAGGAAATCATCTTGATCAAGGGACTTATTCCTGTTTGAAACATTTTAACAATTTATTAAAATACTATTATCAATGCATTGGTGGTTTGCCAATGTTAAGAAACTGTATTGATATTGTGTTCGCCTTACGACCACTTACCAATTTTCTGTCTTTCTAAAGTTTCAGAAAACGGCAGAATATGCCAGAAAATAAAATTAATCAGTAACAATTACTTGAGATTGCTGATATGCAGTTGACAGTCGCAATCAATATTGGGAACTTTAATCGATCAATTAACACATCTTATTAAAACAAATTTATTCATAAACTCAAAGTCAAATGATTACTGAGTGTAACATTTTATTAATGTTTGATCGTTTTATATCTATGATTTGTATCTTGGTTAGAAATCTAGGGCAAAGTCGTTTGATTTAGGGGAAACTTAATTTTCATCCCTCGATTTTCCACATTCCTTTTTAATCATGGAGGCAACTAATTTGCTTTTAGTTTGACAGGGATGCAAAAGATGCGTACCCTTTATAGGAGACAGTGTGGCGCGAATGAATGCTAAGTCGTCGACGAGTAAGCAAATTAATGTCGAAAACTCTAATACAAGCAAATATGATGGCACTTTAAACATGTTTGATTTAATTACTCAAACCTGCTTTCTAATTAAGAAGATTAATCTTGTCTGCATCCATTATCATTTGTCCCAAATAAAATGAATTATGAATTATCATATGTAGTAACATATTAGAACTATTAATTTAAGAACCGCCTCCAGAATTACACTTCATATTAGGGTCTAATGAATGAGATTGAAATAGCAGCATATGACAAAATATATGCAATATACATATATCTTCATTTGTATTATGTATTTCTTATTATATCTATTCGATTAAGAAATAATTTTCAAAGTTGTTTGTATTTTAACCGTGGTAATTATTTTTTAAGCTACTTCCGCAATAAACGACAGTCTTACCACGAAACCGACTCAACAACCCCGTAACACAATAATTAGCAATTAAAATAACAATTCTGATTGGTTCCTGGGGGGGGGGGGCGTTTCATGAAAGGACTTGTCGGACGTTTTATCCGACAAGTCCCATTTTATCCGACAGTTACCATAGGAACAGTGCCTCTCAGCCAATCAAAATCATGGAAAGATGTCAGATCTGACAACTTGTCGGATGTAAATATTGATGAAATGCTCCCCTGATCAGTCTACAGAGCAAAATGCGCATACAACGATCATCTAAACGGATTGACCAATTACAATCAATGTCATACGCACATTTGGTTTAAATACTGACCAGGAACCAATCAGAAGTGTTCTTTCATATTTACTTTTCATTGCTCAGCTTTGTGTTACGGGACCCAGACCGATCAAAAATATAACTTTTGCATAATTAATACATTCATTCATTCAGTTTGCTTAGCTGTTACGTTATGTCATATTTTCCAATCGCTTTAGCTGCATACAGTTGTCGTTGTAAATGTTATTTTCTATGATTTTGGATTATGTCTCTGTTCTGATACCATTTTTGATCTGCTATGTTTATTTTAAAATTGTCTATAGTGTTATTTGACTTGTGTGTTCACAGCTGCAATTAATTTGTCACATTATTTTTGTATAATATTTACTAGATTATGTATGTATTAATTTTATTTGAAGTGAATGAATAATGAAGATTACTACCAAAAAATATGAGTATTGAGAAAAATCCAAGGAGTATATCAACACAGCCATAACAAGAAGTGACAATATCAACTTGGCACTACTATTAATAAAAAATTCAGCGTTCCAGCATTAACAATTGTTTTTTCTGGATATTTTGAAATATGGGACTTTTTGAAATACGATTTTCAAGGTTTTTTTCGGTTGGTTTAATCTCGATAATGTTAACTAATAATTAATGTCCGAATCGAATATACTATGCATGATATGAACCTGAGGTATGAAAGGACTAACATGCTTTAATTGATTAGTGCCGTCACCGTAATCAATATAAACACTTCTTGACATGTTTGGTTCGATGTACTATCTATACATAATTGAATTGCTATTTACTTTAACAGGTGAGTGCGATGTTAGGCACGTGTATTTTCTTCTCAATAATTAATCTTATTAAACAAATTGTGTTTACTAATAAGCCCTATTAAATTATGAATAATTAAGTTCTTAGAAGGTACAAAGGAGGTGGAAAGTGTATAAAACTCTGTTTCGTTCATCTTTTACTTATAATCATTTTCCATTCGCCATGCCTCATACCTAAACAATATTTCCGTGTACTTTGCTTCTATTTTTATATTTTCTTTATTTTTTTTGTAAACAGACAGGTGATTATGTTATGACATTATGGGATGCAATTCCCTACTTCATATTTAATTTAATCTTTACCCATTCATAATGTTCAATTATCACAGGCTGTCATCTGGCTATGATTAGAGTTGTTTGGCTGAGCGACCGAGGTCCAGTATAATAGGGGAATGAAAATTTGCATGTCAGCTTGTTTTTGAAGTACGCATATGCTGCCAGATTTACGTGAGAAGACCAATGACCAGCTCAAATTTCAATTGATGTTTTATTCAAAAGTTAATGTTTTTCGGTGAATTAAAGTAATTAGAATACTTACGCCATCAGTTTATCATTATTATCATTATGTATCAACCATGAAATTAATATACAATAAGAGATAAAGTTCAAGATAAAACAGAACAGAATGGCGTGCGTGTCAGTGATCACAAAATATAAATTATACTTATCTGTAACATGTGGTCATGGGGTGAAGTTTCATGCCTTCTTATCGTAAATAATTTTGTCTACAAACAGTTTTTAAAATTCAGAGGTCATGGCCACATCTTATCTTAAGAATATCAGTTTAAATCATTCAACTATACACTGCCAAATGGACGCCATTGAGAAAACACAATTTAAAACGATTTTTCCCGTGATAACGACCATAGAATAAAATTTGTTTAATATAATATATGGATCGGTCAGGATTGTTCAACATAGAGGGTGGAGCAGAGAAAGAGAGAGAAACAAAAAGTAATAGAGGAAGAGAGAGACATTCAATCGCGTAGCAAGAAAAAAAAACACAGAGAAGGAAAAATTACAGGCAACACATAAGCTAGAAATGACACAAACAATAAAGTTTAAAAGAGTTAGTAGGTTCTATGAAAAAAGGAAGTATAAAAAAATAGATAAAGGCCATTGAAAAAGAGGGTGTGTTTTTCCATCATTTGGCGCAAGCAAACACTTGCAGACTTTTGGGGTTCTTATCATCATTATTTTTCTTACAAAATCTCAAATACACATTATGCATTTATTGCTGGTGAATTATATCAAATTGCTGTAAAATGATAAATTACGCGCAAATGAGAGTGATAGAGAAAGGTGGAGAGAGAGGGGGGAGGGTGGGGAGGGAGAAAGAATATAGAGCGCGAAAGAGCAGGAGGAATAACGAAGGAGAGAAGGGGGTACAACAAGGGGAGAGCGTGATATAGAGAGAAGGGAGTGGGCGACGTAGAGGGGGAGGGGTAAAATATGTTAAAGATGAAACAATAATGTAGACTTGGCGCCAGCGTTTAGGATATACTCCTCGTCAGAGTCATGTTTGTGAGCACGTTTGAGAGCTACGTACCCTGACAAAAACTGGTCTATTGAAATACCACTGTGAATTTAAAGCTTCAAGTTACCCCCCAATCGTGTCACAAATATCGAATCTGCTTCCTGAAATTGAAAACATATTTGTCATTCGATTCTAAAGGCCTATTCTGAACCAAGACAGTTTGAACACCCGAAACAGCAAGAAGAATCAATGCCAAACTCAAAGATCGTAATATAAAATGCATATAGGCGAAATATAATAACGCTCAGAGTTCATCAAGCAGTACACACATATAGGAGTCAAACAAAACCAAGTGAACCGATCGAACCCGAGATTGGTTAGCTCACACTCGAGTTTGTCAAATGGAAAAGAAATAGTGACGCTATCTGAAAAACAACATTTCCGCTAAATCACTTGTCCGTGGCGCCAGCGTATACTCTGATACGTGATATTGCAATACGACGCTGATCACTACAATAATTGTCTTGTTACGCGCACATTTTCCAATAATCATGGCTTATGGATCACGCATAAACATATCATGTGGCTAATGATCATGATAATCACAAATATTTAAGATTTCAGCGACTGAAGTCATAAACCACTAAAAATAAAAATCGTAATTCAGATCTCGTATGAACACCTAAGCCTAATGATCTGTAAATGGTTCTGCACGGTTATTGCCACAAATCTGAGCTGCAGCGTATCGTTTCCTAAATCACATCAGTTTAAAAGAAGTAAATAAGAACAAAAAAACCCTCAATAAATAATGTCCTTGATGTTTGCTATCAAGGCACGTTCATATAATTGACCTCAACAATTTGAATAAATAGAGAAAATGAAAGATGCATATCGCTGAAACTACCGTCATTTTCGGATGCATAATTAGAAAGTTATAGCAATTTAAGTGCATTTAATTTCACACGAGAGTAATCATCATCATCATCATTATCGACCCTCTTGAACTGCAAATTGTGCGGAGTAGTGCAAAGGCAAAATACGCTGAACTATAATTAATGCAGAATTTGGCAGTAGCTATATAGTTGTTGGTGGCATGGCAGAGATTGGAGTAAAAAAAACAGCATTAGTAGTAGGAGTAGTGCCATTATCATTAAATATTTATCAAAAAATATATCACACTTCTATTTACATATCTCTTCGTGGGTTAACACATTCACAGGTATGAACAGGTAATGACATCATCGTCGTCAATATCAACGTAATAAATACTGATACAAAACCTGACTTTTCGTTAGATAATTCAATACGTAACCTCTCTAAGATTAATCTATGATCATATTTTTGAAATGATATATCAATGCCCTTTAAAAATCGTTCTAAACCAGATGTCTTTCTTTGTCAAACACTATGTCAATCAAACAAAAACATCCCCTGAAGCGTCCGGAGTGAAAGCAGAATAGATGTCTTTTAATATTCAATAATAACAAACAAAAAACAAGAAAATACATGAAAAATACAAGGAAAAATAATACAGCGCGAGGGAGATCATTCATCATTCTATTGTGAGTTTGAAGAGAAACGCAAAATGGGGACACCGGTCGTGATGTAACTGTCTAGCATTATCTAAGTGAACTTGGAACTGTTCAACGTCTGAACACAGTCCCATAACACAGTCTCAGTTCAGGGAGGTTACGTGGACTTGATCTATTCTGAATTGAAATTTGAACGAAAGAGGCTGAAATGGTTGACAATTCTAAACAGGTTTGATTGATAAGTCATGTCACCAAGGTATGGGGGAGGTAATTATTATCGATAAAAAATGGTAATAGAATTCCAAAGATTAAGGCGATAATTACGATGGAGGGAAATCAGGACGCAATATTGCTTATTAATATTGTCCCGGAGGAAACTTTACCGTATTAAAGACTTCCGTTGAAAAATATCTTGAAGTTTTTAGAACAACAACAACATCATGCCCCCCTTTTAAAACAGTAGAATGAAAAGTGTAATATCTCGAACAATACATTATTCAGACAACAAATTTGCTAACACTATACGGTCACAACCCGTAGTGCATTTCTTTGCACGCACATGAATCGCAGCTGTTATCGACTCCGCCGATATTTTCTGCGGTCCGTAGTCTGATCTTCATGATATTCATGTGGTTATATCAAGCCGTAGGGCCTCGTCTTGATCAGACCAACATCAACTATGGAAAGCCATCAGTATCAAAATATAAAATGCATGTTTGTTCAATTTTTTCTACTTAATATGATATATATTCATACATGCATCGTTTTCTTGAAAATTGAGTGCGCTTTTTTTTTTTACAAATGACATTGTGCAAATTTCCTGTAGAAAAAGAATTATGACATTGATGGATTTCCGTACATTTGAGGTCGATCGTATCAATCGTAACTCTTTTTAAAGGAGAATGAAACCCTTGAAACCAGCTGAATCCATATCAAAGAGAAAAATCAAAGAAACATATTGTTGAAAGTTTGAGGAAGATTGAATGAATAATAAGAAAGTTATGAGCATTCGAATATTGAGATCACTAGTGCCATGTAGATCCTCCCAACGGCAATGCGACCAAGATCAGTGATATCACACACGTACAACTCCCTCATTACTTTAGTACTTATTTCACTTATATTCTCACTTTTATAGAGTCTATCACAAGGTGAGGTGTTCTCTTTATGAGATGACAAGTACAGAGGTTTCACAACATTATATCATTGATGAATCGTTTGTCATATGATTAGAATGAGCAAAAAGAGATGTTTTGGGGTATATTTTCAGTGTCCAAATGGGAGAGTTGTACGTGTGTGACATCACAGATCTTGGTCGCATTGCCAATGGGAGGATCTCCATAGCATTAGTGATCTCGACATTCAAATGCTCATAACTCTTTTATTGCTAGTCCTATTTTACTCAAAGTTTTGTTGATCTTATTCTTTGATTTTTCTGCTTTCACAAAAGCTAACTTGCTCCAAGAGTTTCATTCTCCTTTAAGACGGGCCTAGGCCTGCAAGCGTCTTCAATCTGGTCTCTACCACTCTACTTTATACCATTTTGAATTTGAGAAGTCTCGAGGAAAACCGTACATTCACTGCCATAATCGGAAGGCGCATACGACGTGCAATCGATCACTTGGTATAGGTATGTTTAATGTTTCGACTCTATTCAAACCATACCGCTCAGGAGATCCCCTCAATCTGCATGTGCGTTTAACGTAAGGATAACTTATCTCTTGCGTCTTTATGCGTACTCACAGCGTGTTTGATAAAAACCTAATGCAGATCGGAAGGATTTATACGAAATTCGCAGCAGATCACACTACAAAGGTGCACGATATGTTGTGACCAAGCCAACCTGACTATTAGAACACTTTGATCAGTGTGATACATTGAGTAGTAATCTATATTACACTCTTAAAAATACCCAAGATTGATTAAAAAGGGAACATGCATGTTCGTTGGGTAAGATTTTGTCTCATAACTTTTATTGACATGTATTTGATTTACAAAAATCATGCAAACAAGAAGCAATGCAAATAATTATATATTTTTTTAACAAACGAAACGACAGCCTCAAGGACTTACTTAATTTCATAATATTTTATTTTTAAGTTCGCTTTAATAGGAAGCATGAAAAAAAAATCAATGATAAAAATATTTCCTTGCTATACATGTAAATCCTCAAAGGAAACCAGTATTTCAGCGTTGCCTCATTTGCTTTCCAAATATTATTTTGCGGTTCGTGTCATTTGCTGCGATTTAAGTACCCAATAAGTCGAATCAAGGTTTCAAGATCAAACTTGTGCATCACATGAATAACAAGGTGACTTCGAGAGCATTATATTTGTTTGACCTTTTCTAATTTTGCGTTGTTGCTTCAAACGCTCCTTGAATTATTTGATTGACTCCATGTCTATCCCAGCCTCGCTTTATATCTGATGTTCTTTTCAATGAATGTCAAGTATTCATGATCAGTCTTGAAGTTCACCATAATCCGATTATGCTTATAGAAATCATATTGACGTACTTATTATTCATATTTCTTTTTTTTCATCTTGATGACCTTTTATGATTACTTGAAAATGTGTACCTTCAAAAACCTTTTTTTTAATCCGGATTTAAAATCCCAGGTAATATCATTGGCATTAAAGCTAGAGGGATCTGAAACCAAACTTAATATTTTAAGCCCCTCCTGATTTCTTCTACCTCCTGATCAAGATAGATATTTCTGTGGAGAAGTCGGGATACCCTCTTTTCAGCAAGTTAGGATTTTGATTCAAATCTTTTAATTCGTTTGAACTCCAGACAGAATAAATGAAAACATCTTTATTTTACCTGATAAAGGTACATGAGATTAAATTTTCCCCTTTATCATTTCGAACAAATCATAACTTTGAAAACCGATGCACCTGAATGTTGTAAGGAATTATTCTTGGTAGTAAGGCAATGCACTTGACATTGATATGGATGTTTTAATTAACAAACATAGAGAAAATTGCACCTACAGAAACTTGCAATCTCTCTCTCCCTCTCTCTTTATCTCTCTCATGAACTTTGGGTCTCGTGCTTTGTGAGAGTGGCGAGTCACTCTCACAAAATACAATGCCCTCAGACCATGAAAAATTAAGGGAAAATGACCTGTACGAAAATATTTATAAAACTATTCGTAAAAATAAGAATAACATGGACGGACATATTTGTAACTGATCTATTCCATGGTTTCATCTACTTGGTAAACAGTTTGAAGTCACACTATTTTAAGAAAGGAATATTCCAGAGAAAAAAATGAAATAATTTAGGCGAAAAATAACAAAAACATGACCCAATCACGTCCCTTGCAGGCAAAGATACAGTATCAACGATAGGGGATATCGGGTAGGGTATTAAACAAAAAGTGATATCGGAACTAAAAAGAATAACATCAACAACGAAATGAAGGTTAAATTCTTTGTAGAATTCACCTTTCACCTTCAATTCTTAGCTTCTCTTCTAAATGTTGTGATAGTCATATCACGTTACATATCATAACTGCTTCGATGTTAGACCCAACTCTCGAATCAGTTATGATAAATATTTTCATATCTTCTGGCATTTTTACCCCTGAATTGTATCAACACGAATAAACCCATCCTAGATTTAGAAGACTCACGCCAAGGTCTACCGGGAATTCATTCTTATGCCATTCTCATTATGTCAGAGAAGATTCCAACCGAAATAATATTGTTCCATCCAAGAGCATTGCTATGATTAATGTATCATGGTTTTGAAATTAGGATCGAGTTTGGATCAAGCTTGTTTAATAATTATGTGCATCAATCAGAGAAAGGCCACAGTCACATCCTCGTGTATTTTGCTTGCGTAGCTGCGCACAGGGGAGCGTTTCATCAACAGTTTTGTCCAACAAGTTGTCAGATCTGACAACTTTCCTTGATGTTGATTGAGAAACACCGTTATTATGCTAACTGTCGGATAAAATAGGACTTGCGGGATAAAACGTCCGACAGGTCCTTTCATGTAATTCTCTCCTGGTAGAATGCAAGCGTACACAGTAATAATACAGTCATACCAAAGAATCCAACCGCAAGAGTGACACGACAATTGCTCCGGCGACAATTCCTCCTGGCTTAATTTCGTCTAGGATGTAAGGTAAGGGTTAGGGTTGCCCTAGGATTTTAGGTTAAGTTTAGGATAGGGTATAGTGTTAAGCCCAGGGGTGAACAAGTTGAAGTTGGTCATTCCATTGGTGAGTGGAATTTACAGCAGAGCAATTGTCGCCGGAGCAAATGTCATGGAAGCACTCACGGCAGGACCTGTTCCCGAAAGACAATGCTTTTGAATGCAATTTAGCGACTTTTACTCGGCGAGGTACGGAGGATTCACGAACAAAGATCTCTCAGCTATTCTTTGTCATTTGACTGGCATTTTCAATATATTTGCCGTGTTCTTTAATCCGTCTTGAATCCGTCGTGCGCTGTTTGTGCGAACGAAAGCGCAGATGTGTGCGGTGTTCGCTTGCGCTGTTTTTCCCCCGAACTGTCGCAACGGAAAATATAGAGGTTGATTCGCAACGTTTTCGACGTTAACATGGTAAACGATTAAAAAAAAGCTTCAGCTCGTTGCCATTCGCACGGAGACTGCTAATGTGCTCTAAATTGTGCATCGTGTACTCCTAGCTACGAAAACCGTTTCGATTGCTTATAGCCACGATCGGTCCCGCGATCGGTACACCACCAGACCAGCTCGTATATCGTTCGCTTTCTACGAATGATGTACGATCTTGATCTTGATTGCTTACACCCTTACGGGGAAGAATATGGTGCTGCGGTGCAGACGCTTAATGACTTTGGAATGCGAGCTGCTAACGAGCTTTATATACGCAATAATATATCTACTATCTTAAACAGTAAAAAGGTCAAGTCCACCCTAGAAAAATGTTGTTTTTGAATAGATAGAGAAAAATCAAACTAGCATAATGCTAAAAGTTTCATCAAAATCGGATGTAAGATAAGAAAGTTATGACATTTAAAAGTTTCGCTTATTTTTCACAAAACAGTTATAGGCACAACTCAGTGACATGCAAATTAGACAGTCGATGATGTCTCCCATTCACTATTTCTTTTGTATTTTATAGTTTGAATTATACAATATTTCATTTTTTACAGATTTTATGAAAAGGGGGCGAACTTGACTGAACCATAGAGCACTAAAATATTGCAAATTCCACATGTACAGGGAAATATTTATCTTTGTTTCACTTGACAATGAGGAGAAAATTAGAATATTTAATATAATAAAATACAAAATAAATAGTAAGTGGATGACATCACCAGTCTCCTCATTTGCATATCGACCAGAATTTGCATTTGCGAAACTTTAAAATGTCATAACTTGCAAAGGTAAATTCTGGTCGATATGCAAATTAGGAGACTGATTATGTCATCCACTCATTATTTCTTTTTATTTTATTATATGAAATATAAAATGTTCTAATTTTCTCCTCATTGTCAAGTGAAACAAAGATAAATGTTGATACTTTTGGCTTCCCATACTTACACCACAACTTTAAACCTGAGTTTAAAGTTAAACCCGACTTCAGAATACGGGCCAAAGACTTTAAGAATAGATGTTGGAGCAGCATTCCTTTGACAGTCTTCCTATACAATCCATATATGTCATCAAAGTGACTTCAGAGATTTCTTTCGATGGATGCTCCTTTTGGAAAATACCAAATGCCCTGCAGAAATGCGAGTGTTCTCAATCTCTGGAGTTTACTCAGTTAACCAACCAAGCTTTCTTCCACTCTTCACTTTACATTATACACATCACGGAGCATTAGGGTATTAGAGTGAAAAGCTAGCTTTAAATGAAGATTTCCCAGGGGTTCCCTGTGGACTTCTTGAAGATACACGTGTAGTGTCTGTAGGCATTATAACACCTGCTTAAAGCGGGCTATTGATCTAAATATTGACGTCGTGATAAATACATTATCATACGATCACACGCAATAATTATAGATAGATAATGTTTATATAAAATTTCATTGCAGTGGACATTAATTTTATCATATTTCCCCAAAAAAACTGTAAACACTGCGAATGCATAATGTCCATTATATCGTGTACATTCCATTACATGATTATAGTGAAAATGTCACATTGTCTAGTCAGATTATAAAACGTCCTCTGTCGGTAATAAAATTCTCACATTTCCACATTTAGGATCACGGAAATCTTCTAGGTCACGTATATGTAACCCCTCCGCAATAGTATCGACTGTCAATAGTACTTATAAATTGTTTTTGCTGCATCACTGTTGCCATCAGCTTTCGTATTATGTATTTCTTTGGTAATTTTTTTTTAATTCATGTGCAATTCCCTTTATATTTAAAGGAATCACTACCTACACTCTCTTCATCGTCATCTCCACAATGTTTTTTTTTTTTTTTTTTGGGGGGGGGGGAGCATAGAGAATAAATACTCGCGAATTAGTTTATTTCTAAATGAGTAACCGTGTGGCTTCAGATAGGGAATGTTTACTCTGTTCTTTATTGAACTGTTGAAGATATTATTATGATATGATTATTATTATCTTAAATTTCCTTTTCTTTCGATTTTTGTTTAAAAAACGTTCAGGTTTTCCTTGGATGTCCAGATAAAAGATAAGTGGCTGGAAGTGTGATGGTGTTTGCTGGGGAACCAATTCAATTATTCTCCATGGCGATGTTCAGCAACAAGTGATTCGATGGTTCACGCTAAAGAAGATAGACGTTTTTTATTCCAGTGATTCCACAGAGCAGATGAACAGGCTGTATCCACTAACACACATGGGGTTCACCCACCACGATAAGTTCGAGGGTACTTTCAGTTCAAAGGATAAACTGCGACACTAAAGCTATTCCAAGTCAGGCAATCCTGTCAGAAGAAAGGGCAAGCAGAAACGTGATCCTGAGCGAAGTGTATCATTACTTCTGAGGGGAGAGGGAAAAAAAACCTTTATAAAATTTGAATTGGATTCTGAATTTTTAAAGGCCAAAAATATTGAAAATCGTGTTATAAAGATGGAGTCATTCATTGTGATAATGAACTCCTCTGTACCCCCTGATAACTACTCCATTATATCTGGCCAGAACTACTCGGAAATAAGGGATCTCTACAAGGAACCACCATGGATACAAGCGATATACGGTTTGCTTTTTACACTTGTGACTGTATTTGGCGTTGGCGGGAATTCAATTGTTTGTTACATTGTCCTCGGACATGCGCGCATGCGCACTGTTACAAACTATTCCATTGTAAATTTAGCGGTAAGTGATATCCTCATGGCCGTCATGTGCGTCAACTTTTCATTTTACGCAGCAATGTACATGACGTGGCCCTTTGGAGAGTTCATGTGTAAAGCAGTATCGTACATACAAAGTGTTTCAGTATCTGTCAGTATTTTTACATTGGTATCCATCAGCGTGGACCGTTACATAGCGATATGTCATCCTCTAGTCCTGCGCATGGGATCATCACAGGCGTTAGCAGTCATTGCGGTTATCTGGGTGGTGGCATGCGTGGTGGCGTTACCATCTTTGATATTCTCCACAGTCGGCGTAGAGGGCGACTCAACATTCTGTTCTGAAAGTAACTGGGAACAATCTAAAATATACACATATGTCTTGATGGGCATACAATACTTCGTACCACTCTGTGTCTTGGCTGTTGCCTATGGAAGGATTGGTTATGTAATCTGGAGCAGACGAACGCCAGGAGAAACACAAGCGAGCAGGGACAAAAGAATCAATGAATCAAAGACAAAGGTAAGGGCATCCAGGTATACCATGGCATCAAGGTACCGAAGAAAAATTATCTATTTGTTTTTCACGTATTGAACAATTCTTCCACACTCCTATGTTCTTTAGCTCAACATTTGCAAGTACCATGTTCAGAACTGAAGTCTATTACCTACGATTTCATAGAAAATCCCTTTTTGCAAGATTCCTCTCGGCAGATGAAAATAAAAATACATTCCCCCCCATCGCATGTTTAATACTACAATTGTCTTTGATCCTTTTACAGTTCGATAGCTATATTGTATATAGTTTTAAGTCGCCACACACGCATACATATACATGTTTAACTTTCTTATCTGTTATTGCTTTGTGTCGTGCTGGCTAAGAACTCAATTTTGTACAACCAAAGTAACGTTTGTACATTTTGTTTTGTTTGTATTCTCAGCTCGTCAAGATGTTTGCCATGGTGGTTCTTCTCTTTGCCTTGTGTTATCTACCAATACATTCCTTTAACATTCTTCAGGAGGTGTACGAGAATGTCCTCTACTATCGCTACATCAAGCTGGTTTACCTCACCGTTCTCCTGGCGGCAATGAGCAACTGCGTCTACAACCCCTTCATCTATTGCTGGATGAATGCAAAGTTCCGGAACGGCTTTAGACACGTGTTCCGTTTCCTACCCTGCGTGCATTACGACACCCAATGGAAAGTGATAGCGCACTTGGAACGTGGTAACACCGCAATGACACAATTAACGACGTCGCCGTCCCGTCGGCTTCGCAGTGGTCCGTCTGACGCAAAGCAATGCTGGCCTGAGCATTGTTATGAGTCGCTAAGCAACGGGGATGGTAGTCCACTAAGGAATAAAGTGGTTGCGGTCTGAGAAGATTGATAATAATGATAATCGTGAAGACTAACGATTAACTCTGAAAATTCTATACGTTGAAACGGAACAAAATTATAATATTGTCATTGACAAAAATACACCATGGTTGCTTTCTGCCTTAACTTTAACACACGTCGCTGTTCAAAATGGAAAGTGTCCCACGAGTATAGACATATACATGTAGTTAGTTTTTGCTATGAACACGTGTAATTAATGTGGTGATACTCATGTTACTCTGCACGTTGACCCTGATGGCCAGATGTCATCTTGTTCCCCGTGTTTAATGCCGTCTATTGGACCTGGAGGCTTTGGAAATAAACTGATTGATTTTTCTGTAACCCATTACTGTTGTTACTATTACCACTGTACTGTACCATACTACTATTACTACAACTAATACTCTACTACTACTACTACTACTACTACTATAACTACTACTACGACTACTACTACTATACTACTACTACTACTACTACTACTACTACTACTACTACTACTACTACTACTACTGTTGCTGCTTATTTTACTCCTGCTTATGATACTATCACCACCACCCTCCACCGCAATTCTACTACCACCACCAACATTTTACTACCACCACCACCACCACCAACACTACAACTTCTTTCCTATTACTACTTTCACTACTACTACTACGACGACGAAGGCGGCGACTTTTACCACCACCACCACTGATTATATACTACCACCAATACTACAGCTGATACTACTATACTCATTGTTCTTTTTGTATTGCTAATGTTAATATCACTACTGCTACTACTACTACTACTACTACTACTACTACTACTACTACTACTACAGTACTACTACTATTACTACTACAACTCGTACTCCTACTACTACTACTCCTACTGCTACTGCTGCTGCTGCTACTACAACAACAAACACTACTACGATTTCTACTACTACTACTACTACTACTACTACTGCTGCTGCTACTACTGCTACTTCTAATACTATTTCGTACATCACGACTTCAACTTTTCTTTTTACTCCTGTCCATGATAATATCGATGGACGAAATTAGAAACAATAGTAAGATCACTATTAACGAAAATGATTATAATACATGTAGATTCTTAAAAATGTTCCCATGGTATATGCTTATTTATAGATGTTGACAGTGTCACCATAAATCAGTTTACGGGGGTACTTAAAATGACGGTTGGTTATTCTTACTTGAAAAGAGAAGAAGGGAGAAGAGAGATAGGGAATAAGTTCTTAAGGAACTGAAAATCTTTTGCTCCTTGCAGTTGTGAAAACAACTCCCTTTTAAGAAATGTTGAGCCACGATCAATGCAAGCATGCATTTCTGGTGAAGGCAAAAACACTCTTTTCCCTCACAGTCGAGACTCATTGACTCTTTCTTACAATTGAGTTTCATTTATTAAAATGTCACCATCTTCTATCCAAGAAAGACTTCGGTCCTGGTTACATTCCATTTGGACTTTTGTACCAGGTGGGTGTTTCATAAAGTTGTTCGTAAGATACGAATGACTTTATGCGAGGTGTGATATCCCTATATAATTGATTTATGACCTAAGAACATGTACCAGTCGTGCGTAAAGTTGTGCGTAACTTGACGAACAGCTTTATGAAACACCCACCAGGTTACTCATCAACTGACCTGCTTTCCACCTGGCCCGACTTGAGAACACATCTCTCGATGGATCCAATTCAATTCTTACTCCTCTCTCTCATCGCCACAGGAACTTTGTCCTTTGTAAAACAAAGAAATGCATACAGAAGTTTCAAGAAAACAATCAATGTATGAACATACAACATTATGTAGGAAATATTTTGAATGAACATGCATTTTAGATGTTGACGTTGCTGGCTTTCCAAAGTTGTGATTGATCGGATTAATCGCAACTCTTTGTAAGACGAGGCCCTGTTCTCGTTTAAAATGGCAACACTCAATCTCAGATCTTCATCTACGCTGTAGCGTCCAGCTTGCACCTGGATCTCGCATCGACGATCTCCATGGCTACCGGGATTCTTCGGTTTGTGCACCCCTATACGGAACGCCCCCTGCTAACATTCAGTAGGCCCATGCACCCAACAACGACACTTTTAAGAGAAAACTTAAGACTTAACATTTCTATTGTTAACCACTTATAATGAACAATTTACATTTTAGTTCCATGGGATTTGCAGTTGTATGTGTGTGTGGTAAAAGTAATCATATTTTTTTTTTCATTAAAAAAAATAATTTGTAAGTAATGTAAGTAATGTGATATTCTATTTCAAAATATTTATTGATCTGTAGTAATATTTCACATTATTGTTTAACAACGTTTCGAAACTTTCTTTTTTGCCGCTTTATGATTTTTCAATATATTGTTATTTTATTTTCTTTGTTATTGATATCATTATTATTAGTATTATTATCATAGGCAGAAAACTTTGGATCGTAAGTTTTGTACCTAAAATTGTAGTCGTTCACATTAATCATTTACGAAAAGGTAACTATACAGTGCGTCCCAGAAAAAACGAAACCGAGATCTAGCGATGATTTATCATAACTTAATCACAAATACAATAGACAAATGACCTACCAATGTAAAGCTTAAAATCTCCTCTTTCATCTGATATTACTTAGATTATTCCTCATTCACGCATGAGTGAGTAAAAACAATTTGAAGAAAGGATACCAAAAACTCATTTGGCGGGGGGTATCTGAATTTTAAAAAGAAAATCACATGCCTAAAAAGTTCAATATCTGCTCTTTAATTTGATACCTTAATCACAAAAAATGGTCAAGAAGTAAAAAAGTTACGTTCCCTCGAAACAGTGCTTGTATTTCCATAATTTCATTAAATAAACGTGTTTTCACCGGTTTCCCACAGAAGCTATCGCATGGTTAACAAAAGACTTCATGCATGGCTGATCGTCAACAAAACGGAGTGTCGAGTGAGTTTGAACGCTAGCTTGTAAAACCTGTTCATTTTATGAAATTTATTGAAATTCAAGCCTTATTTCAAATAACATGAACTTTCTTATTTCTTGACCATTTTCTGTAATTGAGGTATCAAATTAAAGAGCAGATATTGAACTTTTTAGAAATGTGGTTTTCGTTTTGAAACCCAGATACCCCCCGCCAAATGACTTTTTGGTATCCCCTCTTCAAATTGTTTTTGCTCACTCATGTGTACATGTGACATAATCTAAGTAATTTCAGATGAAAGAGGAGATTTTAAGCTTTACAATGGTAGGTCATTTGTCTATTGTATTTGTGATTAAGTTATGATAAATCATCGCTAAATCTCGGTTTCGTTTTTTCTGGGACGCACTGTATTGAATGGATCCCTGAAAGAAATTAAAAGAGATAATCATTTGCGAAGTCCATGGAATAATACCCAGTAGATTATTATTTGATGGATATCTAACAAATTGAGAGTCCTGATAACAATCATTGCTTATTTCATTTTTTTTTCATCAATCTAAAAATATCTATTTTCATCATGTCAAATAAAGGCTTGCTATAGCCTTATCGTACATTGGAGATCAAGAGTCCTTCACTTTTTGACATTTGAAATCCATTTTACCTTTTCTTTTTATCAGTATTTATTGAGAAGTTGCTCGCAGACATGGTATGACATGTTCCACTTTTGATGAAATTAATTTATGATAAAATGATTTTAGCGAGCAAAGTGCGAACTCAAATAGTGTTGATATCATTTTTCCATGTTGAACTTGTTGATATTTTAGACACGAAAGTGTGTACATTCCCTTTGTTTTACATTTTATGATAATTATCTTTTCATGTATGTACAATATGATATGATAACTTACATTTGCATCATGCCATGAATTTATGTTATTCAAGTAATAAAATCACTCGATATTTTTCTCTTTCTCTGAGCGTGTTACATTGGTTTTATTTCGATGTAAAAACAATTTTGACGACACATAGATAGGGAAACAACGACTACTCCTGCAACTCACAACTAAAATTCTAATCATGTAGTATTTTATTTCCCCTGATATTCACGAAATACGGATACATATCTAATTTGATCATTATGACGTTGGATGAATGGAATATGAAATTAGACAGTGATGACTTTATATATCAGGGATTAACGAATATTTTAGTTTATAATGCCGGTCTAGTAAATATCGTAAAACTATCCATTAATCTAAATGATAATGGTTTATTTAAAAAATATAAAATCTTACTACGGTTTACTACGGTTTATATAAAATTTATTGATAAGAATCCTTTATTTTTTTTAAAGACAAAAATATTATCCTAAAAGTGGACTTGATCTTTAAAAGATAAATGAATGAGTTGCAGTAAAGACTGACATCATTAGAATGTCTGTAAAACTTACGTTGATTGTCACCATATAATCTAGACCAGGGGGCCGTTTCATAAAGCTGTTCGTAAGTTAAAGGGGAATCCAACCCAAATAAAAACTTGTTTTTATAAGAAAAAGAAAAATCAGACAAGTTGATAGGTGAAAGTTTGAACAATATTGGACAAACAACAAGAAAGTTATAAATCCTTAAAAGTTGTAAATATTGGTAATCACTATACCCATGGAGACTTCAAATTGGCCGCATATGGGATGTCATAGTGATGTAAGGCAAGGACTACTCTTCCATGTACTCCAATACATATTATGGCTAAAATTTCATTTTTCCCAAAAGTTTTATTTCAAATTACATTTTTCTTTCATGAGGACATAAAACAATATACTACCTGGGTTATATTTAGATACTGCCACAGGGGAATGGGTACTGTAACTTACAAGTAGGAGAAAACCACAAATCCCTGATAAAAGAGTACATGGCCTATGGGAAAGTTGTCCTTGCCTCTTGTCATAATTTACTTACCCAGTTGCCAATTTGAAATCTACATACTATTAATGATCTCAATTTTAAAGCAGCTTTAACTTTCTTATTGCTGGTCCGATTTCTTTCAAACTTTCACCATTCTGTTTAATTGATTTTTCTCCTACCCAACACAACATTTTATGGCCAAGGCTGGATTCCCCTTTTTAAGAAGCGACTTGGTGAACCTTTCTTACGCGCCAAACCATTGTCAATGAACATTTTGGTGCATACCATTTACCACAAGAAAGGATCAAAAGTCGTTCTTAAAGTCGCTCTTAACGTACGAACAGCTTTATGAAACACCCACCTGGCACAGTTACATAAACTGAACTGTGAAATCTGCTGATTAATAACAGTCACATTGAAGATCACCTATAGCCTACACAGATAAGCACATGTGGGACAATTATTGCTGGAAAAAAAAAGACCCGATATCTGGCAAGGATGCCACGCTTATTTTTTTACCAATAATTTCTTTGTTTTAAAAATATCTTTGAAAATATTTTTTTAATATATACATAGACATACTATTCTAGGGCTTAGTAGTAGTAGTAGTAATAGAAGTATAGTAGTAGTAGTAGTAGTATTAAGAAAAAAATATTTTGTAGAATTTGCCCCTCTATTATTAAAATTGAATGACACAAAAGCAGAATTATTCGTACCAGCCTCTACCCACACTTTACGTAATCTGCCAGATCTGAGGCTAAAGGTTGGCGATATATATTCATAAGCCCTTCAGTCGCTATCAAAAATCTTGGTGTGATATTCGATAGAGAAATGTCGATGGTCGATCGTGTTTCTCAAATATGCACTACAGCAACTTTTCACTTGAGGAATATGTCTCGAATAAGAAGATATATCACTCAATCAGCCTGTAACAATGCAATTCGTTCTCTAGTTCTGTCTCGCTTATACTCTCCAACATACCTGTTACTCAATTAAATCGTATTCAACGTCTTCAAAACTGGGCTGCTCGCCTAATTTATCAAGTAACAAGATTCCAATCCTCCAAACCACTCCTTGACTCGTTACATTGGCTTCCTGTTAGGCATCGAATAGTTTTCAAGTTACTCTTGTTAGTTTTCAAATCTGTTAATAAACAGGTTCCTCAATATCTAAATGATTGTTTGACCTAGTACACCCCTCGCAGGAATGCACAAGCCTCCAGTGACCCACTTCTGCTTACGTACAAAATTATACGGAAACTAGCTGGAGATAGGACTTTCACTGTAACTGCTTCCAAATATTGGAATAAGTTACCTCTTTCACTCAGACAATCATCATCTCCCCATCATTTAAAAGGAACTGAAGACATTTTTTTCCAGTCCAGAGTTTTAGGATTACAAATTTCATTCGATACTTGAAGTGTTCTTTTTGTTGTTGTAAGCGCTTTGGGCCAATTTGGGAAAAGCGCAGTACATTGATAATAATAATAACAATAATAACAATAACAATAATAATAATAATGATAATAATAATAATAATAAAATCAAAATATTGACATCGCATATGCTGCTACTACATGTTACATAACTGCCTTGAACCCCCCCACAATACACAAAATGGTATGTAACCTTGTCTAACCCATACACTCAGAAGAAAGAAGAGTGAAAATTGAAATGATATATACATTTGTAATTTTCAAAATATATTTATTTGAATGATTCAGTGTTGTTTGCCTGGAATTTGTTTCCGTCCTCTCTTTATCTATGGCATGTTATTGAAACGATGTTGAAGCTCATAAAAACTTAATAGTAATATGAAATATTAGTTATGTGTCTTTTCACCAACAACTTCGAAGGCAAATAATACCATTGTTCTCGATATTGCAAAGTGGAAATTACAGCTACCGAACCATGTTCATAGCAGCTTTTTAGTTAATGAAAATGCACTTCATAATATACCCTTCCGAGGTGTGACATTGAATTTCACAGATTCGATTTGAAAGAAATATTAATTATATTATGAATTTCTCGTTAACAGAATCGGGATGAAAGAAAGGGAACAGAAATGCCAAATTGCGTCACCATGGTTACTGTATCGGTTATAATGGATTTCTTCAGTAGAGACGAAGAGGAATGAAATGTGTGGCAAAAAAGGAGTGAAGGAGTGAGTGAGGGGGGGGGGGGGTGTGAGGAGAGAGAGAGAGAGAGAGAGAGAGACGGAGGAGGTGGGGGGTAGTCTGGTTGAATTTTACTATTAAAAATTCGTATTGCAGGACTTGTCGCACAGCATTCAGAATAAAATCAACGAATTGTTGACTTTCATGTATTGTTATATCAAAAAGGAATATGCCAAAATCATAGTGGAGATTACTAACTTTACTGGATTAAACAAAGAATTTCATCATTTAACGAGTCTTTCTTCCTTGCTATGATGAAATAATGAGAGTACGCACGCGTGATATAATTATATATGCTGGCAATTTTCAGCTAGTTCAACAACAATTAATACCAGCCTTAATCCTTTTCTTGATATCCAGCATTCCATTCTTCATATCAAGAATTCGATTTTGTTAACATTACAAAATATCAATGATTAGAATTTTTTATATGAACAATAATTTGTGTTGTTAAAAATTGCAGTTCTTGATATCATGAAAAATGATCAAGAAAACGGCTCGTCATAGCCTAGCACGTACGTCGGCATATCATGGCTAAAACGTTGGGTGTGACAGTCACTTTACGAATGTTGCACAGCGTTTCGCGATTTGAAGAATGAGTTCACACTACTCAATAGCTGAATTGGACCGTGACGGAGACGGTCGTACAACATTCCTCATTTACATGGTGTAGGCCTACTGGTTACCTTCAGAGGTAATTTCGATCTTTAGAAAGCAATCTTGATACTACGACCATGGCAAGACTGTCGCTTGAAGGATATGAGTGAGTACCATCTGAGTTGTGCATAAAGGCACTTTCACAATTGCTCGTGCGATCGCTTACGATCAGTTGGTTACAATAATATGTTGCACACAATCCCAACGGTTGTAAGCAGTCGCACCACAAAGAATGAAAGTAGCTTTACTGTTTTTTTTTATTAGCGAAACTTTAAGATGTTATAACTTTTTTATTTTACATCAGATTTTGATGAAATATTCAGCATTATACTTGATTGATTTGTCTTTATTGGTTCAAATCAGCATTTTTCTGAGGTGGTCTTGACCCTTGACAAGTCTTTCTTCCTTGATAATATGATGAAATAATGAGAATGCGCACTCGTGATATATATGCTGGCAATATTCAACTATTTCAACAACAATAATACCAGCCTTTTCACTTTTAATCCCTTTTCTTGATCTAGCATTCCATTTTCGGTATGAAGAATTGTATTTTACTAACATCACAAAATATTTACAATTAAGATTCTTTATATGAAGCATTTCACCTACGATGTCTGCACGGTCAGTCTAAAAAGCCGTTTTACTATGTATTTCTAATATGTATGTGAAATGTGACTGCGCCATTAGACGTTCAGGTGTACAAAGCCCTTATACGAGTGTTGCACAGCGTTACGCGATTCGATGAATGAATTCACCGTTTCACACTTCTCATTAGCTGAATTGGATCATGACGGAGACGGTTCCGTAGCGTTCTTCACTTGCATGGTGTAGGCCTACGAGTGACCTTCAGATGTAATTTCGATCCATAGAGAGCAATCGTGGTACTACGACCATGGCGAGACTGTCGCTTGAAGAATTTGAGTGAGTACCATATTGAAATGTAGTGTGACTCAATGGTGAATATAATCCAGAAATAGAAAACGCCCTCTGTTGGTGAAATTTTGTATATTAGAATGTCATCAATCTACGGTAGATCTGAAACTATAATAGATTGGGGAAAATAAATCCTTGAAAAGGATTAATAAAAAAACCCGAGCTGTTTAGAGATATTGTCTTGTTTAGATGTCTGTTAATGCCAATTTGCAATATGTTGGCAAAAAATAGAAATAGCGATAATAAATCCTTAGATTACATTCCACACCAAACGTTCTCATATACAGTATATAAAAAAAAATATATATATATATGTATATATATATATATGTATATATATATATATATATATATATATATATATATATATATATATATATATATATATATATATATATATATATATATATATATATATATATATGTATATATATATATTTATATTGTGAAACAAATGAATGAAGAGAACAATGGTAGGCTATATACCATTTGATGTTTCTGAAATTAGGTTATATTATATTGTGTGATGAATAAATTGTTGTTTTTCCTCTCTTTCGTCATTTTCTAGTTTATTGTTTTTATTTTACTTTGATTTGGATGAAGAATCTAAAATCTATTCGCCAGACCATGAATTTAGAAAAAAAAATATATATCGAAATTCTATTCTCCCTTTCTATTCGCGAAGCAATAACACGTCCAGGTCCATAGAGTGCTTATTTCATCCACCTCTATGTCCAGTGGGGGGGGGGGGGGGGGGGGGGGGTCGTTTCACACAAATTAAAGTATGACTTAGAGTCGCGCTTAAATGTCGACGAGTACGATATGAAACGCGTAATATTATTGATCAATATGCAGTAGAGTGCATCCTCTTCGCATTATCTGACCAATGCGGACATGCCTTTTACACCGCAAGCAACTTGACTCTAAGTCATACTTAAAACTTTGTGAAACACCGCAGGTCCCATTTTCTGTTTCCCATCATTCCTTTTCTTCTCTGCAGTCTGTCTACTTCTCTCTCACCCCTCTATCTCTGTGTAAATACGCAAATCTCATTCTCTCACTAACATTTCAAGTATTACTTAGAATGTATCGATCTCGGACGACATTCGCTAGGCAGGATACTTTCAATATTTTTCTGGGATTGTGCCTTTCAGCATTATAACAGCTGCTACTTGGGTTGCATGTCTTTAAAAGAACAACAGACAACATTACAGCAGAAGACAGACGAGCAGCCATTCATGCATCAGTGATATACAGTACATAAGTTTCTTAGATGAAAAGCTTAAGTGTTGCTTTTAAAATGTCTAATGAATATACTCAGGGGCCGCGGAAGCGGGGGGGGGGGGGGGGTGTCCCCCACTTTTTTTCAAAAACCGTGTACAAAAACGTAAAAATTACCATATGATTGTGATTTTTTGCATGGCCAGCCCCCCCCCCCCACACACGTTGAAAACCGTTCCGCGGCCCCTGATACTAACATGCAGATGTCTTTCGGATGTGGCAGTTACACCGAATAACCCGACTTCAAACCGACCGATGGTACATGTATGTCATTTGTTAATTACGTAATAATTTATGCCGGTGTGGGTCGGTTTCACCGGCGTGAATATCATTATTGTCACCGCTAAACTTACAAACCGACTTTGAACCGATCGATGGTATGTAACTGGAAATGATTGATCGGTCTAGTATCGGTTTGTCGCATAATACCGCAGTAACACTGGAGAAACCGACTCCGGACCGACAAGTGCTATCGCTTTATTTTTCAATTTCATTCCATCGGTCGATTTAGAATCGGTATCGTTGGTGTAACTGTGTACTACAATAACATCTGATCCATTTGACACACTTAATAGAAAGGTGACATCCTGAAGATATGGAAGCCCTCAGAGTGATTGGATTATAAAGGTTCATCGTGTAAGCACTGTCTTAGGATAGCTTTTGCTTTGTATCAGCTTATAATAATAAGGTGGATTGGTCCGTCATGTGGCATTCATGTGGCTTTGAGACAAAACGAAAATAAATACAAAAAATAACAGAAAACGTTATTGTTTCGGAAGGGGTCTTGATGGCATCAATTTTCATAACTCTGTTGACATTTTTGGAGATGAGGTAATGTAGAATTGAATTTCTGTCCATTGCTAGAATTTCCTAAAGAGATATGTATATATATAAATTATTTAGGATATCTTCAAACAAAGAACTATTTTTTTTTAAGTTTTCACTTTCTTTTTGCATTTTTATATATTCTTTTATCATGTATTACTATTATTTTTTATAATGATAATAATAATAATGATGATGATGATAATAATAATAACAATAATAACAATTATAATAATGATGATGATAATAATAATAATAATAATAATAATGATAATGATAATGATAATGATAATAAATAATGATGATAATAATAATAATAATACTTTTTTTGAGGGGGGGGGGGGAATTAAGCTGTTTTGTTTTTTTGTAAGCTATCAATTGTCTTCCATTGATTAAAAATATGTCCCAATGGAAGTATTACTACTCTATGCAACCTTATAGGCCTAAGCACACACACATATGCGCGCGCAACCGCACTCACACAGTCACCCTGCTGAAAAGAACACAGTATGTTCACAGTGTGTTCACGGTGTCTACACAGTGTGTTCACAGTGTATCATAGTGTGTTCACGGTGTGTTCAGTGTGTTCACGGTGTCTACACAATGTGTTCACAGTGTGTCATAGTGTGTTCACGGTGTCTACACAGTGTGTTCACAGTGTGTCATAGTGTGTTCACAGTGTCTCGTAGTGTGTTCACAGTGTGTTCACGGTGTATACACAGTGTGTTCACAGTGTCTCGTAGTGTGTTCACGGTGTCTACACAGTGTCTCGTAGTGTGTTCTCAGTGTGTTCACGGTGTGTTCACGGTGTCTACACAGTGTGTTCACAGTGTATCATAGTGTGTTCACGGTGTCTACACAGTGTGTTCACAGTGTGTCATAGTGTGTTCACAGTGTCTCGTAGTGTGTTCACAGTGTGTTCACGGTGTATACACAGTGTGTCATGGTGTGTTCACGGTGTCTACACAGTGTGTTCACAGTGTGTTCACAGTATGTCATAGTATGTTCACAGTGTCTCGTAGTGTGTTTACAGCGTGTTCACGGTGTCTACACAGTGTGTTCACAGTGTCTACACATTTTGGAACATAATGTGAAATGAACTTCGCATTGACTGTTAAATTTGAACATTTTGACAGTGTAGACCACACGTACACATAGTCCACTGTGTATGCCCAATGTCTTACTTCAAACAGGAATAACTTTTTTTTTACTCGACCCTTTCGGGCTATGATTACATGTCAGATCTCGGTGAAGGGAAATGTCAGCGAGAATGATTTTTCTTTGACAAAACAACTGTCGATGAAAAAGAGAAAATACTTGAACGGGCTTGAATAATAAAGATGGAACAAAACGTTGCATATAACCCTCGTTAAAGAGACTGAACATGTTCATAATGTGTTCAATTTTCCAAGTATTCCCCATAAAATGTCTTGCTGTGTCGTTTGTAATTCACGAGGGATACATTTCCAGTGCCATCTCGTTCAAAATGGTGAAATTTGACATTAGTGATTATCATGCCAGGGGTCCCTGTATTAAGGGCAGATGCGTAGAACCCTATGGCTATTAACCAAAATGTGCCCCATGTTATTCCCGTCCATCTCATCTTCTCTATTTTCAAATAGATGTGAAGAAAAGAACCTTATAAGCAAGACACCCGTGTCCCTCATCTCATGATTATTCAGGTCAACCGGTCAATTAATATTCGTGTTCTTGCAATGGATCTGGGCTGGGACCGGATTTACAGAAAGTAACAATCAAACACGGCACCAAAAATCAAACACAACTTGACTTTCAACCAATGAAACGCGCGTATTAGTGACTTGCGCTTGGTAATTTGAGATGCCATTGAACGCAATTCTTCGTGCAAACGGGCCCCTGATGTATCAAATTTGGGGCCCCGCCTCGTTCACTTCGAAAGTACCCTCTCATTAGAGTCACTTGACCCCTAACCGTTGGCGAAGGGAAACCCTAATGACCGATCTGATTCTTATTACCTGGGTAACAAGGGCCTACTCATTGCAGCAGATGGAATCACAAGTTCTCTTTCTTTATACTTCTAAAAGTTAATTCAAATATTAACGAGAACATTCGCTTTAATGAACAGTGTCCTGTGCGCCTACTATAATATTTGTGACTTTTTTCTTTAAGGAAAAAAATTATAATCATTATACACAAATTTATTCAAGGGAACCAAAATGGTAAACATTACACATGAATTATTTGACATTCTTATCTGTTTTTTTTTGGTATATTTGTGACTTTTTATTTAAGGGAACAAAAATTATAATCATTATACCAAAAATTATTTCACATTCTTATCTGTTATTTTTATGTTTTTGTGACTTTTATTCAAGGGAACAAAAATTATAATCACTAATATACATAAAAATATTTCACATTCTTTTTTGTGTTTTTTTTTCTCATGGCGTGTAATAGCTTTAAATCTTGTTTGATATTTATACAGTGCGTCCCACAAAAAACGAAACCGAGATTTATCGATGATTTATCATAACTTAATCGCAAATACAATAGACAAATTACCTACCATTTTAAAGCTTAGAATCTCCTCTTTCATCTGAAATTTCTTAGATTACTTCTCATTCACGCATGAGTGAGCAAAAACAATTTGAAAAGGGGATACCAAAAAGTCACTTGGCGGGCCGTATCTGGGTTTTAAAAAGAAAACCACATTTAAAAAAAGTTCAATATCTGCTCTTTAATTTGATACCTCAATTACAGAAAATGGTCAAGAAATAACAAAGTTCTGGTTATTTGAAATAAGGCTTGAATTTCAATAATTTCATAAAATGAAGAGGTTTTACAGGCTAGCGTTCAAACTCACTCGACACTCCGATTTGTTGACGATCAGCCATGCATTAACTCTTTTGTTACCGTGCGACAGCTTCTGTGGGAGACCGGTGAAAACACGTTTATTTAATGAAATTATGGAAATACAAGCATTGTTTCGAGGGATCATAACTTTTTTACTACTTGACCATTTTCTGTGATTAAGGTATCAAAGAAAATCGGAGATATTGAACTTTTTAGTCATGTGATTTTCATTTTGAAATTCAGATACCCCCCGCCAAATGACTTTTTGGCATCCTTTCTTCGAATTGTTTTTGCTCAATCATGTGTGAATGAGGAATACTCTAAGTAATACCAGATGAAAGAGGAGATTCGAAGCTTTACGTTGGTAGGTCATTTGTCTATTTTATTTATGATTAAGTTATGATAAATTATCGCTAGATCTCGGTTTCGTTTTTTCTGGGACGCACTGTATGCAAAGATTGTAGACCTCTTTGTTTAGTATTTCATTTAACAAAGATGGTGGTATGAATGTCTTTGTAATATTATTCCTGATGTGTATCAATAAGCTCGTCGAAATCGCTTCTAGGCCTATCACCAGAGGTAAAAGAATGGGAAAACAGTTTATTCAAATTTATTATCGATTGAGGCTGCATTCGGTATCATTAAGGATAATAAGAATGTAAATTCCAAAACAAACTACTCGATATTCTAATTACTTCGATTTGGATGGATGAAGTGGAGCATTTATTGATGATTTTATCCTCTAAGTTTATCTTAGTTTCTTTCTTGGAATGTTAGTCGATTGGAGGGAAGATGAAGTTACCAAGATCGATGACGGAATGGTACACCTAATCCGATGGGAAATCGTCCCTGTTATCTCGTTGACGACATGCGAAAATGTGATCGCGCGATCATGAAGTCGAGTCATGGACTTCGATTTTGTTTGCAACGGTTTGCAACCTGTTATTATTAACCTTTGTTAGTTCCTTCGAATTCAAATTCATTAACGGATAGCTCTAAAAGGGAAGATAAAGGCAAATTCTGGGAATGAAACGAGATTTGTGCGAGGACATGAGAATAAGCATGGAACGAAAAGAAGAAGATGAAGAGGAAGACTAATGAAGAAAACCAAAGAGGAATATACAAACATGCCCAATATTTCTCACATAAAACAATAACAGGCACTTCATACATACCCACACACCCATGCCTACACCCACATAAGCACCCATACACACCCACACACCAACTTCCGCCAAGACCCTTATACAAACGCATACCCTCACAAAACACATACTCTCTCAAACACACATCCCATACGCGCGCACATCCACACGTCCCCCATATGCCCCCTCACGTGTATAGTAAAGAAAGAAAAAGAAAATCCCAAGCAACATGTCTAATATGTCACAAATAAATAACAATGTGTAGACGAAGACTCCGTTAAAGAATCTTTCTGTCAATATTCATTTATTTATTGAACATCCCGCTGAGTCCCTGCCTTACGGCGAAATGTTAATGATAAGATTTAATAAAGTCCACGTCTAGATTTTGTTTTGGTTGTGACACACACTAACGTACAAACACATGCTAAAAACTATCAAAACATCTCCATTTCACTCTTGATGATTCGCATGGTCGAAATAATTGATTAAATTACACATTCACATTATCATATTTATAAAAAAAAATCCTGCTCATAAGATTTATGATCGTCTCTGACGTCATGCTAAGACCACGATCAGAACCATGGCAACCGACAGAAATGACACGCAATCGACTTCATCCGGTTTTAAATCATCGTTTTAATATGCTTTATAACGTAGTACGACATAGATTAAGACATGGTGCAATTTAAGGATCTACAATGAAAGAGCATTATGCTAAAGCCACTTCCGCGAATCAGACTCAAGGCCCTGTCTTACAAAGAGCTGCGTTGGCCGATCAACCACAACCATCCATCGAAAGCCAGCAACGTCAACATCAAAATGCGTGTTTGTTCAAAATATTTTCTAGATGCTGTTTATTCACACATTCATTACTTTCTTGAAAAGTTAGTGTGCTTCTCTTTGTTTACAAAGGACATTGTGCAAATTTCCTGTAGAAAAAAGATATGACAATTATGGATTTCCGTGCATTTAAGGTTGATCACATCAATCGTAACTCTTTGTAAGACGGGGTCCTGACTGACAACACGTATTACGTTATTTCCAATGATAGTTTATCAGTCGAGTTGGAGTTGGATTCGTAGGTGTGACTGTAGTATGAACACTACCGGTGCATTTGGGTTTGAAGATGGGGGCGGAGGATGTCACAGGAAGGTATTTCAGCCTTTTCAGCCTCCCCTTTAATCCTGCAATTAAGAAGATATTAATGTTATCAAGCCTACTCATAGAGCACAAAACAAGTCTCTTTTCACTCCGTCATTGAAAAGTCAGTATAAGAATTTGAGCTCTAATGATACAGACTATAAATAGACCTCTATAAAAATTATCAAGAAGATTCTATGACTGGAGGTCCAACAGGCAACATATTTATTCAAGCAGCTGTTCATTTCTAAAGAAGCACAAAAGAAAGAACGGCAATAAGGACCTTTTTGATGTCCGCTTTTGAAGCCGCCAGTTTCAATGAAGAAATCCGAGGGGTGAAATTTTACGAATATTCATTTGTATCAATTTTTCATGTTTCATATTAATAAACAAACTGAAATTTGAATGCATGACAAAACATTAATAACCAAGCACTATTACGACGAGATATTTGCCCATATTATATCAATTTTCCTTTAATTAGTGAAAAAAGAAAGAATGTGACCTTTACTGAAACCAGATTTTAACACTTTTCCGATCGTTTGCGGCGAATGAAAATTTCAAATGTGGTCGGTGGAATATTGTTATTCATTACTGTATATGCCAGAAAAGTGCCCGCACATGCCCAGTCGAGCAGATTTGAGTCATATTTCAGGACATATTGCATAGTTTATTTTCGCATGCCTCCGAATTATGTACTACACATATAACCAGACCAAGATGCGGCGAAAAAGTAATTATCATCACAAAAGCATATTTCCCTTTATGTATGACCTATAGCTGCGGAGTCATGCGGGAATCATTTGTCTACACAATTGCAAGAGATGTTGAGCAAAGTGCATGCCTGACATACTTTCTGCTGGCGGTTTTTAACCTTGTTCAAAGAGATTTTATTTGCTGTTACTCCTTCTCATTTAAAACCTCCTTGGTATTATCATCAGTACACTATAAAAGTACTCAACATTGGATTAAAAAACTGCAAGAAGGAAGCAACATTTAAATGTTAGGAAATAATTACTTGAAATACTTTGCAAATCAATATCGAATTTGGATGAAACTTTTACCAATGAAACATTCGACATGTCATCTTTAAAACTCCCATACACGTATCCTAATAAAAAAAGACAATATTTTGTATTTTTTACTTAGCCTTTGAATAGTGCTGAAATGGTAATCACGTGGTAACATTGAAAATCCAGGTTTGATAGATACAAATTATGCTAATGAGCTAATATGATAAATAACAAGTAGTAGTGGCAGAAGTAGTAACAATAGTAGTAGTATTAGTATTGGTAGTAGTAGCAGCAGTAGCGGTGGTAGTAATAGTAGTAGTATAGTGATAGTAGTAATATTAATAGAAGTGATGATGGTACTGATGGTGGTGGTGGTGGCGTAGTGGTTGTATAGTAGTAGTATAGTGTTTTGTAGAAGTAGTAGTAGTAATAGTAGTATTAGTATTAGTATTAGTAGTAGTAGTAGTAGCAGCAGCAGCAGCAGTAGTAGTAGTAGTAGTAGTAGAAGTAGTAGTAGTAGTAAAAATAGTGGAATAGTGGTAGTAGTAAAAATCGTTTTAGGAATTACAAATATTTGAACTAAATATTGAAAGACGTTTGGAGTGTCCAGTTAAATTGTCGATATACATTACATTTTGATCTTCAAGAGTTGAATTCAATATTTTAGTTTTATTTGTATATATATTTTAGAGTATATATACAATAGTCAATTTTCGCTATGGGTGGGAAATGTAAGATCAATTCTAAGCTATACCAAAATTTTTGAGAAGCAGTACTCTGTTGGGGGAAAAGCGTGTTTTCACTCAACTACGCGGAATCCATCCTATACTGTATATAGCACACAGCAGATGCATTGAAAATTCAAGTCAATTCACAATTTAAGCATGGGAGGCCTTTGTCGAAAATTGTGAACGGGACAGATGATCGTCCTAAATATTCGGAGCTGACGATAAATTACAAATATGTCGTTTGTCCTGAGTCACGGACGACACCGCTGATTGGATTCGCCGATTTTCGACAAAGACTGCTTTGTCAAGAAGGGCTTTAGACAATAGTAACACTATGTTCCAGAAAGTGTCTACGTAGTGGTTTTCGAAAATTCTCTAATACTGGAACCGAGGCGGGATAGGCAGGTATCACGTAAATTGGAAATTGTTGGTTGAAGACGCTGCCTGCAAATCAAATTATGATTTGTTTTACAGTGAAGTGGTGGCCCTTATTGGATGTGAAGCATCAAAATAGATAGAAATAAGATCAAGAACGGGCGAGCGCAGATAACGCAGATCGGACATGATCATTTTGTCATCAAAGCATCCAAAGTCTCACAATATTTAAAATGGAACCAAAAAGACGCTGTCCGGTCAGTATAGTCAAAACGAAAGGCTAAGTGGGGGAAAAAAAAATCCCGAATGCGAGTTAAAAAGGGAGCTTGCAGTTTTTTTCAAATGAATATATTTGCACATAATACTTTTCCCCATTGCTAAATATTCACAGAAGACTAGGTTAAATTATTTAAAATGTAGACCGGGAGTCCACTTCATTCTATCTCCATATCCGCTTTTTAAACTTAGTCTGGGGTGTTTTTTCAAATACAAAATAAAAATTCTTTAGAATTCAACGACACTGTGAGAAATATTCAAGTTTTACTTATCAGCTGTACAAGATATATCAATGATGATATTATTTACACGATTAAGAGAATGAGAATGAGAAGAAAAAAATAACAAGTATTATTGTAACAGTACAAATTACCAAAATGACAAGAATAGAAATAATACTGATGACAATGATATAAAAAATATATTGATAATAATTGAAATAAAATTAATAGAAAACATATCAAAGATACAGATTATGATTATGAAAATGACAAAAAATATTCTTATACTAAAAGCAACAAAACAGCAATGATAATGATGATACTAATAATAATGATGATGATACAACGAACAATAATTTAGGTGACAGTAAAGGTGATGATATTAGTTCACGTATAATAACAGCAATGTTAACATGATTAAAATGATAATGATATTATTCTACATGATAGTCTAGATTGTGGTCTGTCATACCCCACCTGCTGCGAACCTAAATGGCTACGTGCAGCGACGGATCGTGGATCCGGAGAGAGTGCCGAAATAACACAATTTTCTTCCGTAAGTCTTTCTTATTTTGTCCCTGTTATAGTATCAGCTTACAAATTGCTGTTTCGATGGATTTAGGGCCTTTTCACACGTGAATTTTAAATCATCGTTGCAATGATGATTGCTATCATTGTAATCATGACTGTGACTAGCGTTCGTGATTCTAATTATGTTCTAGTTTGGTTTCACACGCGCTAAATATTCGTCATTAGCCTTATTTTTCACTGGAATCATCATTCAAATTACGATTTTTTTTACTGTGTGAAAGGGCGGTTCGATCCGTGTAGCTCAAATATTGAAAGAAAACTTGTTTAGTGTGATGATAGGTTAAAAAAGGGGAAAGAGTTCTGACTTGGTGGGGGGGGGGGTATAGCAGTTACCCGGTGTACCCAGGGTGAAAGCGGAACGCTAGCAGCTCCATGGTAGAACATTTGTAACATCACAATTTTACAAGTTCGATACTCTGAACGTGTTACTTACAAAATAACATACTGACTGTTTCATAGAATATAATATGTATAAAATGTTTATATTTTTCTCAACAGGCTACGATATTAAAAACGCAATGAAATGAAAATATAGTGCAGGAGAATCTAAATGTTCGAGTGATTTTGTGATCTCTCGGCAGCTGCAATCAGATCGGATAGTCTACGATGGTTTCTCGTCGAGCCATTCCGTTGGTATATCTCTGGCGCCCATTTACGATCACCCCTCGAACTCATCGACATGTTTCGATCACCCCTCGAACTCATCGACATGGAATCCAGCTGAGTGTGCGATGTTCCTCTCCTCTCCTGAGTTTTGCACGTAGCCCATTCGGGATCGTAGGTAATGCAGGGGAGGCAGCGAAAAGCTGCCTTGAATCCATTTCGAAATTTCCTGTTCATCCAACAGTAAATAAACGGGTTGACAAAACAGTTTGACATGGAGATGAGGTGTCCGCAAAGATAGATAAGTTTGATGTATGGAAAGTAGAGAATTGAAGAGTGAATATCTTGGATGAGATTCAGAGTGTGGATTGGTAGATAACAAAGGGCGAAGATGAGAACAACAGTTGCAAACATCTTGACCAACTGAAAGAGAACAAGAAAAGGAGGGTTAATCGAGACGCTCTTTAACCGCATTTCTGAAACAATCCCTTACTTTATCATCAGAATTAGTATGAAGGTAAAGTGAAATGGGTGTTATAAATAAGTCAATTTCGGCTGAGGAGGAGAAAATAAGGGTTCGAAGAGCGCTGTTTATAGCTTATTTGGCTTTATCTCTCTACAAAATGTCTCTGGCAAAAACCTTTAATTTTAGTTCGGGACACAGTTTCGACAAGTTCAAGTCTTAAGAAAATCTAGTGACCCAAACTCCATTTGATTTCTTGTCAGTGTAAAATGGATGCCTTTTTGTGTTTGTATATATTGTATTTTCGTCATTGATTATCATTGTAGTTTATATGTACATTTGTATCTTCTTATGATTCAAATGGAATGAATAAATCTTGAAATATTGATTGAAAGACGAACGAAAATGTATTATCTGTTGCATAATTCAGGAGATGTCTCGATGTACATGTAGAGTTCAAATGACCAATTTCCATCATCTCAACTACCAATAAAACCCTCCAATAATTTAACTATAAAGATGTCTCTTTCTAGTTACTGAAGAAATACAAGTGGCTTTAATTATGGTCTTGCAGTACAAAACGAGTGACAAGTAACATCTTCAAACATATATTTATTTTTAGTGTTCACATGGCAAGATTCATTCTCGGAAACGTGACAAATAACCGAGTATCGATTATCCGAAGAATACGGACCGCAAACCGACATGCTTGACATAAACCGTATCTGCAATGACGTAGATGGGTTGCATGTAAATTACCTGAGTGCAGTGCAAGGATGAGTGTGTTTATATGGGAAAGGAGTAATAAACTTTGAGAAAATCAATCTGAGGCTTTTATTTGATATCATTATTGTGGCAATCAAAAGTGTGACTGTTACTATTTTTTGTGTAATTCAAGTCGTAAATCAAAGAGCCAAAAGTAGACCTGAAGATCTAATGGTGATTTTTTTGATCGCCTAATGATTATACCGATTACTGTTTCAATTTGTGTATATTATTCATGTGTGTAAGTGCTTGGGAGTCTCAACCTGTGTGTGTCTTTATTTGTGTATTTGTGTATAAAAGTTAGGGACATTTGTAAAGGAAATGAAATGGTATTAACCTTGGTTTTCGATTCACTCAGCTTCTTATCTCTGTTTGCCTGAACTTCACCGGGAGTTCTCCTTCCCCAGATCTTCTTTGCCAGTCGAATGTAGACGATTGCCAACACACTCAGTGGTAACAGATACTGTAGAACGAGGCCAATCCACGAATAATGCTTGGTAAATCTCCAAGCAGAGTCCGTACAGAATGAGGCGGATTCGTCCGTCGCCACACGGGCGAAGATGAGCATAGGCATGGCGTACGCGCCCGCAAATATCCAAATGCAGATCGCGATCAATATCGTCTGCTTGGCCGTCATGCGAGGGCGTAATGGGTACATGATGGCGACGTATCGATCAAGGCTTATCGCGATTAAAGTAAAGATGCTCACGGATACCGATAAACTCTGTACGAAATATGTGATCTTACACATGACCACCCCAAATGGCCATGTCATGTAGAGAGTGGCGTAAAGAGTCAGGTTAACGCACATGACAGCCATTAGGATGTCCGCCATTGCCAGGTTGACAATGAAGTAGTTCGTCACAGTGCGCATGCGTGCATGTCCAAGCACGATGTAACACACCACTGCGTTCCCGCCAACTCCCAGGATGCTAACAGTCGCGTAGATGACTATGATGAGAACCTGTAACCAAGGTGGCTCTTTGAAGTACCAATCAGCTTGCTCTCGTGGGAATGGTTGTGTAAGGGTCACCGACATATCAGTTGTCTCGTTGTCAGGAGCATACGTCATCTTGACAGACCGATAATTCCCCACCTCGGAGCAGCGATCAAACCTCCTTTTTCGAGCTTAACCGATATCTTTGACGAATTCGACACCACGCTCTTTATCCTTTAGCAGTTTCCCGTCGATCGGCGATCTTTGTGGGTCATTATTTCCACTCCGAAACTCCCCGACTGCACTTTCTCCAGGATCCTAGATGCATTAATGCGCCCATAACATCAGCCTCTTGTATCGATGTTGGCCTGGATAGGGGACAAAACAGAATTAAAACAAGGTTGAAAATGGCAAAAGGGCTAGGGAAAGGAAACAACATAGACAAAAACTAACATGTATCAGGTTACTGAGCTGTGCTGAGTTTCCACTCCACTTTTTAAGGAACGAGTGATCTTCCTGGAGATAAAGAATATAAGTCGAAAATTGTGACGGGTGATAAGGGCGCCTAGGCTTTCACTTGCCAGCACAGTTGCGACATTCACAAAGGTGATATTAAGCATTTATATCAAAGGTGTGTGTATAACCCACAAACTCAACATGATGCCCCTTGGTAAGTCATTCAGTTCCTCCGTTGATGGAAGACGTTTTGATGAAGGAACGTCGAAATATGTCGCATTCTGTGTGGAAACCCAGTTTTTGAACGAGTCAGGCCACCCTAAAAGAACAACCTTGAACTGTTTTATCGTATAATGAAGTGTAAACTTGAGACCTGTTAAGTAGAAGCCACAATTTATGTTACCCCTCTAAAGGCTCTTTGCCGCCTGTACTTGGTGCATCTTTTATGAAGAATTACGTGGTCCTATTGATAGAGTAGTTTTGTAACCATGGTTATCATTGTAATAAGGTGTGCATTTCGGTAAAGACGGCCATTTAACAGAGAGGATTGCGTAACCAAAGAAGACTCTCGAAATATCAGACGTAACAAACATTGCTTTACATTCAAATGATATATTGATATATGCATATCTACATTAAAAACAAATTAAATGAAGTTTCGTAAATGAATGCAAGGGCGAGTTAATTTTCATAACTGGTTGTTCTCCTTTCATAATGATTTACATCCTTCATATCGAGAAAAGACGAGTGGAACAATAAATTGTCTGTAATTTCACTTTTATTTTCGAGGCACATCTGAAAAGCCATTGCTTCTATTGATCAAGTTGAATTCAATATTAACTACAAAGCAACTCGAAAACATCATTTACAACTATGTCCTCATCATACTTATGTCATTCAACATTTTGAAACGTCGCACTTCTCATAATAGTTGTCGTTGCTTTGATTGACACAAATAGACCACGATGATGTTCGCGTTATATTATTGTACATTGTTCAGTCAAACCATGATGTACTCATTTATTGATTAAAGTTCGCCCACATTTTGTTCGTCTTTTACATCAACTCCTCACAATGTTGTCCTTCCAAATGCTTTTTTGGTAAACGTATATCAAAATTATTCACAGTCTTATACTGGTCGATTGAGTATTAAATTTTTGCAATATGAATTCGATCAATCTGTCCATATTCATATAATATGATTATAGCAAATTCACACTCTACCACGGCAGGGACAGTCTGGTTCGAGAGAAGTATGAAAATAAATTCAAATTCTTCATTATGGAAAATAGTTTGATCATTAATTGTAGGAAGGTAATTTAAAAATAAGAGCAATTTATCCATTTATTCATCACCTTTCTTAGTACCCAAACACTCTATGACACTGAATATCATTAAACTCGTTAAATTACTTTTCATATACCGGTCAGGGTAGCGTGAATTTCTTCCATTTTTTTCCATGATTATATTAGATCATACTCATTGTGATATATGTATTTATATGTTTCTTTCAAATAAAACACACCAACATACATGGGCGGAAATCCCAGGGGGGACAGGGGGACGTGTCTCCCCTACTCAAAATAGTAGGGGGGACACAATACCAAATGTCCCCACTACTATTTTGGTCTTTTATGATGGTAAGAAATACATCATTCTAAATCGAAATAAAACATGTATTTTGGGACGAGATGACCTTACTTTGGCGATGATAACCTTTTTTTTTTGCTTGTCAAATTTTCCCGCCCCTTGTCCCCATAGGCAGATCCATGGTGCCGAGGGGCCCGCCCCCTCCTCTTGGCGGAGCAAAAATATGAAAAAGGGCAAGAAAGAAGGAAACAAGGAGGGAAAAGAGAGGAGAAAAAGAAGAGGACGACGAGTGCATAAAATAAGATGAGGGGAAGACTTGGAAAATTAAAAGAATCTTTCATTCAATTCAATTCAATTCTTTTATTTCATTTCCATTCAAAACATGCCACTATATAAAATTTTCGCTCGCGCTCGCATTGCCTGTTAGGTGATTTACCCAATCTTGTTCAATATGGAGTTCGAATATCAAGTTTGGAAGTCAACATACAAAACATATTTCACCTCGGAAAACGAACTTTCATTATTTTGTGTAATTTACAAATTGGTTTTTAAAAAGTGCTCTGTAAAAATGTCAGTTTTATGGTCTGAATGTTAACATTTGCTGCTTGCGCTGCGCGCGCTCAAAATTTGATTTATCAGGTACCTATTATTTATGTGTATTCCATAAAGTTTTCAAAATATTTCCCTTTTTATGTCTGATTGTCAAGACGTATCAGCTAGCGCGCTGCACGCTCGCAATTTGATTGGCGAGTTATATAAATGTTTCAATATAGATTATACAACAAACTACTTAAAATGCCCTTTTCATGACAGTTTATCAAAAAGATTTAGCACGCGATTTGCACTCGCATTAATGGTTTAAAATATATTAACTGATGCATCCTATTCATAATCACAAATATGAAATGTCCAGTGTTTATGCCATGATATCATCAGATTTCGCGCCCTCATTAGGCATTATTAAATATGATATTAATTTAATGATTAAATTGTCCCTTTTGTTTCATCTCGCGCTTAGCAAGAGGAATAGGAAGATAGTCATTATTTTCATTTGATGACATGTCGTAAGGATGTCCCGGTCCTATGTCAAAACTCAAAGTAATAATAATATCAGCTCTTTTTTAAGTGCGATCCATATCGACCTTACAATTTTTCTTCAAAGTGCTTGAAATATAAAGCTGAAATTTACTCTTTTTTCAGATCGGAATATTTGCGCTCGCATTATTAATACTCCTCCTTTTCAGGATTTACAAAACATGAATAGAGTGTCTCGTTTAGTAAATATTATAGGACTAAATCTCGAAATTTTCCGCTCCCGCTTCGCGCTCGCATTAATCGATTACTTATATACCTATTCTGCTTGAGTTACAAAAAGTGCTTAGAATTTCCATTCTTTTGGTGAAAATGTAAAAGAAATCGGCTCGCGCTTCCCGCTCGCATTATTTGATTGTTAAATTCTACTTAACAGGTATCTTTTCCATCAGTTCGTTCCTGCTCGCGCTTTGCGTTCGTAGTAATTATTAAGTTGCATACACATCTTTTTCAGGATAACAAACATTGCTCAGAATCAGCTCAAATTTCCAAAAAAAACACATAAAATTTCAAAAAAAATAGCTCGCGCTTTGCGCTCGCATCATATAAATAAGGATTATGATATTATATATTAATATATAAGAATAAAGCTAAGAAGTGACTAATGAGGACTACCCCTTCAAAGAAACAAACAAAAATCATCTTCGAGCTGCCGATCGGGGAAAATATGGCTGTAACAAATTTCCGCCCCCCCCCCTATTGGCGAAGGCTGGATCCGCCCCTGTGTCCCCCCTACCTTTTGGGAGAGATTTCCGCCCCTGCCAACATACACCCTCACACGCCTTCACACACCCACACAAGTGAAAGGACGTATGACGTTAATGCGCCGCTGCCCCTCCACTTGAAGACAAGAGAGAAATTCATTTCGGCAAATGAACTAAATTTGATTAGCCTCTGCCCTACAGTGCTGTCAAATATCCTTTAAAATCAAGATGTAAGTGATTTGATGAGGTGTGAATGAAGACTGGTCTAAATCAAGGAGCAGACACTTGCGTCTTTTGTTTTCATTGAATTCATCCAAGATGAGGTATGTCTCGCTGAAGGCTTCCGCCTCCAGTTGATACGCCAGTCACACCAACGAAACCGACTCCAAACCGACATATTAAATGCCATTCGCTATAACGTAGTAGCTTCGATCAGTCTGGGATGGGCTACATTTGTGTGACTGTTCCATTATAGATCTAGTGGCTGCTTTTTAATTTCGACCGATCTTCACTGAATGTAGGCATTTTAGGACGTAGCTGGTGGCAGCGGTGGGATTGTCATTAGTACTGAAGTGAGCACCACCCCAAGGAGAGTGGCACCCTACAACATAATTAAACTGATCACGATCCTTTCATTCCGTTGCACACAAATTAAAAAAAAAAGATGGACAGAGAGAGAATGACAGGATTAGAGAGGAGGAAGAAAGGAGAAAGCGAGAGAAGGAAAGAGAGAGATAAAAGAGACGGAGAGAGAGAAGGAAGGAGGTTAAAAATGGGGACTGTGGTAAAAGTGACCCAAAAATGACAAAGTATTTTAGATAGTGAATCCCATACTTAACAGTTTTTGTTTTGTTATGGGTGTTTTCTTATCTTCAGCACATGCAGACATATATCAATAATGCCTGAACCATTCTATCTATTTGGTGTGCTGAGAAAAAAACCGCAGTGTCGATATTTCTTTTCTCAATTCAAGGGAATTAACGCCGCTCAGGGTATCGAATCTGAACTTTCATGCGAGCAATCAAGCTGTACACAGTCAGCTTAATCCACTCTATCTCATACAACACCCTAGCGATGCTTAAAAATGATACACAATGCCATCTAATGATCGATGTTTCTAATGGTTGATTTGATTTTTTCTCAATGTAAAATTGAATATACAAAGTGACTGTTCTAATCTGAAGTGTTTCGTTGATAATTTTTTTTTTGCTTTCGCCAGTTTTAAAAGTATGTATACAACGGCAAGTAAACATATTTTCACATCGGCTCGGGATTTATGCCCATGTTAAATATTACACTATATCTTAAATATAAAAAAAATTGAACTCTGTTGTTTTGTACTATAAATGTCGAAAAATCTGACGGCGATGAACTCTGAAGTGGTCAGAAGTTTGATGATATGTGGCATCTTATTTATAGATGTGGGGGAAAATAAAGAAGATAGAAATATGTCTGCGAATCAATTGAAAATAAATAAATTATTCATCTCTAGCCATTTTTATCATGATTATTCCAAGTGTACCATACGCGGTTTCATTTGGAGTTGTTTTGGTGACTTCAAATGAAAACCAATGATTCTTACATGCCATGGAGGCCGTTATAGCTGCATCATTCAGGGTGCCGATGACCGCAGCCATGAACTGAAGGATTGATCATTGTCGCAGACGAGATAGGAAATGAAAGCAAGAGAAACACGAGAAATGTAATGATAAATGGAGAGTGGAGAGGGGTAGTGTTAGGGGGTGTTTTCGGATTTCCGCTGAAGATGAAAATATTATACAGACGGTCACGGCAGTAGGAAAGAAGGATACGAGTGTTTGAGGTTGTGAGGGTGCGTGCGTGTAATGACCTACATCAGGATACATTTTCTTATAATTCTTACTCATCGATTGGGGTCGTCCTACAACCTAGAACGTTCCCGATCCAGAAAACCTTTACCACTCACATTGGAGAAACAAGTCAGAACCCAACCGAATTCGTCAGGGGTATTTGGGAGCACAATTGCAGAAGTAATGATGAATACATTTTATTTGGAATAAACAGAAATACAAAACAGCGCGACATACATGGGTCTCCAACACGAAAACGGCTATCATAATTACATTATAAATATGGAACACAAAAGCAAATCCTAATAAAATATAGCTATTGCTGTTTGACAGGCAAACAGGATGTTTTGATTTCTTCTTTTCTTGCTCGGGGCAGGGATAAAGGAAATGCCAGATATATCTCTTTCTTTTTGAGAAAAAAGATGGAAATTCCCGATATTGCAACCCGAAATAGTTATACTGTAAGTCAAGCCGAAGGGTGCCCCAGACTTTGTAATAACGTCACTGATTATTCAACCTGCGCTTCCGTAGGACGGATCTCTAGGGAACCGTCGATACTCAGTGTTCTAAGAAATGGCAACGAATGACTGCTATTTCTAATATCCATAAAATATAAACTAAAATCAATACTGTTTTGTTATTGTCATCCCTTTTCTTTCCCAAAAATGAACTGATTACAAAATCACGGTCACCCGTATCGCATTTGAATGAAAATGGAATATTTCGTCAACTATCGGGACATAAAAATAACGCCAATCATATGCCATCATATTTAATTGAGTTGTGCTTCCTTTTTTTAGCTGGATAGCGCCCCAAAATAACATATACTTTTTATATAGCACCCATGGTAATCGTCTCCGAATCATGTTATCTCATTTATATTAATGCATGTTGCATTAAGCAAGAGGTTGTGATTAATTGGGTCAAGGGTCGTCTCTTTGATTCGGGTGGTTTCGGGAATATTCTGTTCTCCCTCCGCGAATGCGGGAAAATTCGGGAGGGATTTGGGAACATTCGCGGAAGAATTTGGCTCGTTTTGAAATGTTAAAAACCAGCCTTATACCCTCCCAAATACTCCCGAATGTGACCATAACAAATTTAATTCGGGCCACATTTGGGATGTATTCGAATGACATTCGGTTGGATTAGGGGAGGCATTCGGAGTATTCTGGGCAGATTCGGACCTATTCGTTTCATTCGGGGCGTAACGGTCCGGGCTCGGTGCATTTGGCCACATTCGTTCCGATTCGGGTCGTCTTTCGGCTTTAATCGGAGCAATTTGGTCACATTCGACTCGATTCTTGCCACTATTTGGGTGGCATTCGGCTTTATTCAGGATGGCCAAGAATTGAATCGGGTCAATTCTTGGCGATTCTGCGCTGAATCGGATCTATTCTGGACCAATTCGTCTCTATTCGGGGAGCTCCCCGAATCAGAGACGAATAAGGTCTGAATCAACCAAAACCATCCCAATAAGGCCATTTTCGGCCAGAATCGATCCGAATTTATTCGGGAGAATTTGGTTTTGGTGTAATCATAGCTTGAAGTTTTAATTTGACATGATCGCGATTGAAAAACATATATATAGATGTAACTTTGCCAAACTTAAGGTAGGGTTACACCAAAACCGAATTCTTCCGAATAATTTCGGAACGAATCAGAGGCAAATCGGTCCGGAATAGATCCCGCATCTGAGCACAATTGCCAAGAATTGACTTCCAAGAATCCAAATGCCTCCCAGAATCCAACCGAATTCCGCCACATTCGGGTGCATTTTGAAGGGTATTCGGCTGGTTTTAAACATTCCAAAACGAGCCGAATCCCTCCACGAATGTTCCCGATCCCAAATCTCTCCCAAATCTTCTCGCATTCGGAAAGGGAGAACAGAATACTCCCGACCCCCCCCCCCCCGAATTAATCCCCCAATCAGAGACGAATAGAACCGAAACCATGGAATCAGGCCATATTCGGGCATGATAAGTCCGAATTCTTTTGGGAGATTTCGGTTTTGGTGTAACCCTGGCTTTAGGCAGGTGCTTGTGTTAAGCCCGAAATACTTTTGTCCTGCATATTCTTAACAGAACTGAATTTTATTTCAAACGTTATTTGCATCCTTGAATAGCTGACGTATCCAAATTTCGGCGCAAATTTACAAAACGCACGTTGCATAAACATGTAAAAAGGGTGTGGGACAAAAATCGCCTCATTAGCTAAATTGCAATTTCGTGAAAACATACACCTTTCTCTTAAAGTAACATGAGCAGATTTCTGTTTGAATATATTACCTCTCACAAGAAACATTATGCTTAGATGAAATCGATAATAATCAAGTACACAACGAATGGAAGAACTGTCCCTTGCCTTCGCCACAGTCTTCTATATACGTGTTAGCTTTAAGATACTTTGAATAATCACAAATTCTTTTCTCCGATTTCCGTCAAATCTTCTTCTTTTTCCCGCCCACGCAGACAATTTTATGATTAAGATTTATTTATTTTTTTACATGACTAGTCAAACCCTAATCCTACTGTCATGATAAGTGGTCATTATGATTACCAGATTGTCGTCAAATTCTTTGAACGTATCAGATAAATCTGAATACATGTAATGACAAAATAATTGTAAAGTGCAAAACAATAATAAAACATGGAGCCATTCGTAAATACATTTTTAAAGTGAAAATGTGTTCCAAATCTATTATAACTGTGCGTATGCACCCACTCGGTTGTTTTCGCTATTGGTTCAATTCCCAAAGTAAATCATGGTTGTCAAAATGGCATGTAGAGGATAGCTGTATAATTCACAAAATTGAATCTGAAATGTTCGTGTTGATGTTTAATTTAATAGAGGGAGAGAGAGAAAAAGAGAGAGCGTGAGGAGAGAAATAGAGGTGAGAGAGATGGAAAAAGAAGAGAAGAGAGCCAGTAAAGGGGAGTGGGTAAGCGGGGGGGGGGGGGGGGAAGAAGTAATAATACAAACGAGAGAAATAAACATCTCATGAGGAAGGGAAGCACTGATGAATTGATGCGGAGGACAACATGGTGAATTCAATATGATTCCATAATTCCACTGGCAAAGAATGAAAGCGATTTAAAAAAAAAATTACTAAATGGCGCAGAAATAGGTAGAGGTGAAATGAAGAAGTGGATGAATTGAATTCTATTTCGCTTTGGAGTTGATAAAAAGCTGTAGACATGAGGAGATGATAATACAAAGAGATAGTATGGTGGCGCTAAAATGTTTACACTTTAAGATAAAATCAATGACACCTTCTGAAGACACGTGATACGTCTGAAAGCGGAGAGCGCCGAGTGAGTGACAACGTAAACCGAATACACATAGACGACTGTTTCGCGGCGCCTCAGTCAGTAAGCCAGGCGATTTTGTCTTAAATCTGGAAGTTTAAGCTTCATTTTCCTCGCATCATTTTGTAGTCTATAAAACGACAATACAACATTTGAACAAATACTTCGCTTGGCATTTATACTGCATAATTCATTGTCGTCTTATCTTTTCTTAGATAAGATTTCAAAATCGGGTCGCAGACCAATCTTAAGGCGTACGGTGGACTTAGAGTACATTCTAGAATCCAAACTGCTTATATCGACTTTAAGTGAGTCATTTTAGTGTCAATCTTACCACATTTACCGCATCACCATTATGCAAATGGACACTCTAAATTAATGACTTGGATATAAAAAGAATCCAGATCGACTGGAGTTAAGGAGCAATCGAACCCCGAATTAAATTTGAATCCCAACAATTTACTTTTAAACCTTAAAAGAAAATGAATTTCAATTCTATGAAAATTAAAGATAGATCTTTAGGATTCAAATAAAATTACAGGCATGTCGATCATTATAAACATGAAATTTATTGATTTCGATTATTAGAAATTAATTGAAATCCTATATAATTTCATGAATAATAACTCTTTTACATTTTTTGTTTAACTTTGGTATCGCTACCGGTACGTCTCGAATCTGGTCACGAAAGAAATGTCAGACCTGAAAAGGTCAGAAAACGTCGCAATTCCAAAAATGATGTGGCGGTGGCTCTATTTGGATTAAAAGCTAAGATCATACACAATCAAATACAAGGAGATTATTAAATAAGCTGACTTAATCCTTCAAAATCAAACATAGATTTCCTTTTACAAAACGATCACTGATTCCTTGATAGGATCAATAAAAAAAAATGTGATAGGTAGCATGCCATAAAATAATTACTATGGTACAGACACCCTCCTACAGGCTAATAATATGGCTTTCGTCATATTCCAATAAATGCTAAAAATCCAGGAAGTTTTCAGGTTTGCTTGGTTTGAAAATCAATTTCTTAGAACGACGCCAGTCGAAGACATCCGATTCGAGTTATTGACCAGAGCTGGCCCTCACATTTCAATACAAACACGAGGGAATTATTTATTTCTCGTCAAGCAGATTTTAAGAAGAAAAAAGCTAGGAATGTAGGTTACCTCAAAAGGTGTACGTGTTTTGCTCATAGCAAGTACTCTTGAGATTAAAGTTATTTTATTTAAATTCTAAAATTTTGTTATGCTTCACATTTTGTATAGGTTATATATTTATAGAGGATGAATTTTATCGGAAAATTACTTTCTTGTCGTTCTTGAGAATATGTGCTTTCCTTCATGAGCCCTTCCCTTTATTCAGAAATAAATTTCTAACCATTACTGGTCTCTTAACATGTCGAAATATCATCCTCAGCAATCATCTGCCTTTTTTTTCTGAAAATCACCTCCATAATAAAAGAGAAGGTTAAAAAATAGAAAGGTTGCTAGTGAAGATAGCGTTGCATCGAATCTCAGTATTTAATTTAGATCACGGTCGCCGAAATTTCAATATCACCCCTCCTACTCGGTAAATGGAAGACACATAACAGAAAATATGAAGTAAAACATTGGGTATTGTTTTTATTCATATCGCAATGATCGCGTTGGTGATATCCATTTTATTTTCTCGGTCGTGACAATTTCCTCGCAACCGTCTATCCGGAAATTAAAACTTGTTCTGGTCAAGTGTAATATGACAGCGTAAAGGGTACCATCACGTTATTGAAATACCTACATTTCAATTTTAAAGATCGTGAGTGAGAGTTAGGAACAGATTGCAAAAACAAGAAGTTTTTATTACTTGGTATAGGTTGAATAAAGGGTGTATGATAAATGCGTTTCGATAAATTTAATAAAAGAGGAACTCCACAATGCCACACGTCATAACCATAAGAGTACACTTTTCTATTTTGCATGGCTCCACGAGGGTTTTAAGCTTCAACCTTATGAACAGTAAGGTCGTAGATTCGAATACTCCCCGAGCATACCATTTGGAGCCTTGAAAGTCGATCATTACTCAAATAGCATGCGTTTCCCTAAAATATTAGATTATGGTCATGATGGTAACATACAAAGTACCCTGGTATAAGAAGATACTGAAATGACTACCCTGGGTAAATAAACGTCTTCATTAATGATGCTTAACCTGTTATTTAGGCGGACCTCACAAATGGATATTATGCGCCGCTTACAAGTTTTTAAAAAGGTTAAAGAGTAATAACGCAGATCGATGGGCATGATAATGTGTAGTTCCTGAATCATGTCCATCATTAATTTTGCCAAGAAACATTATCTTTTATGATCCATTAAACCAGTTTATGCGTAAAGAAAAATTTTATTCACTTTTCTGAAGACTGCTACATCCGGAGACCAGTTCAAGAAGCTCTTGAAGATTGGTTTATTCTATTAATGATCTCTGTTTTTGCTCAACTGATCTCTTTTGAAATGTTATCCCTATATAGATGTATATCTAGTAGAGCAAATTTGTTACGACAAGAAAAGGTCCTATCCAAATACTCAATGGATTGGAAATGGTTAATGGTAATTCTGCATAGCTGACATGATACTTCAGACAGTTCAAAGATTCATATTTTTCCATTTTTAGTTCTTGAAAAATCATAGGGGATTGTCGCCCCTCTCCCCCCCCCCCTCCCCCGCCGAGACGCCGAGTGGCGCCAAATCTCCCTCAAAATGCATTATTACATATTTTATTCTCTCCAAATGTTTTTTTTCTTTGATAGACCCCTAAAACAAGAAGAATCTTTATACTTATTCGAGAAATTTATTAAAACACACGGAAATGTAGACCGATTTTTTGTGGGGAAAAATCGGATACCATTCGCTATGTTACTATTAAGAAATGCGTTTTTTTAACCGCATCTTTTTAAAACAATTTTCAGACACAATATATCGTGCATATTGTAAGTATTTTGGCGTCTCGACATCGTAGCGTCACGAACGTATAGCGCTTCAACTATACATTTTATGACTTCTTTTTTGTCACGCATCGTTCCAGAACATTGTAGACTCTGAATATTTTATTAAAACTGATTACGTTGACTAATTCCTTAGCAAATTGCAATTAAAAAAAAGCAATGTCAATTCTTCTTTTTATGCATCAGGGGACACTCAAAGTTGTATATTCTATTATGTCGAGATGTCGGGGATCGTAAATCATCGGGTATTGCACATCGACGACGAGGAGACGGTTAATGCTGCAGTCATATACCCTATACGGCGGCCGTACGGCGAGTCGAAAACAACCATTATATTCGTTTTTATTCAAACCACCTGTATGTAGCTGGTACCAAAAAAAAAATAAAAACTGCTGTTTTCGACTCGCCATACGGCCACCAGAGGAGAAATGTGACTGCGCCATTAATTGACGAGAGATGTAATTAAAACACAAATGCAGTCTGTTGATTGCGAGTGTGTAGGATGATACGGTCAGACCAACAAATCTATAATCAAGATCGATCAAAGGTATTACCTTATTTCTAATGGAATATCATCTTTTTGTCCATTTGGGATCGGTTTCGACGGAGTGTGTTCAGCATTAAGCCCAGCGCACACTTTGTTATAATAAATCGCATTTGGCATCAAACATGAAAGTTCCAAAAAGAAAAATTACTATATGTGAAGTTCGGTATAACGTTAGGAATATTAAAATCATAAAATTATTCTGCATTGCGGCAAGCCCTGTTCTCGGAGTAAAGTCCAAATCGGCTTCAAATCGCAGCCGTTGATGACGTCATTTCGATTTGGAATTGAATTTGCTTATATTCCGGTACAGGGAGGCTCGAACTATAGACTGAATTGTGATTTCAGTAGCCCCACTACTATTATTATCATTGATCGCTAATATTATATTGGTTGGAATCGTCATATCAAATTTATTTATTTTTTATTTAGTTATTAAAATATCTTTATACAGGATACAAGCTCAGATTGACTGTTTTCAGCATGGTCCTGTTGATATAAAATAACAATATATTCATAAAAGATTGAGTAACTTAGGTTCTATATAAATAATGAATTTAATACATTAAAATAAGAGAAAGCACTAATACAAAAATTTTTCAATATAACATGATAATATTTTGAGGAATCGGTGAAATGATAAAAGTTATCATAAATAACACAATTACATTAAAATATAAATTAAGTGTATGATATCATTGACACATTATATAATTCAACAAAATTTATGAAGGAATTTAGTTAAATTGAAAAGTTGAAACATAGAATATTGGATAATGATTATTGCATTAAAGTAGAAAGTAAAGAACATAATTATCATTGAGTTTAATACACTGGTTTTAAGTAGGAGGTTTACAAAATGAACATTGTTAAGCAAAATATTGGAAACTTGTTTTCTTAGAGTACGAATTATATTATAATAAGTTATAACATATTGGATAACCCAAACCATTAAACCAATATATAAGAGAAAATTAGAGTAAAATGGAACAAAATCTAATATATATTGTTATTGAAATAAAACTTCGTATAAATCAATTTAAAGGTTTCGATAGTTTGTGCATTTAGGATATAGTGGGGTATGTCATTCCATCATTTTAGCATCGAAAAAATCTAAAAGCTTGTTTGAAAATTGATAAGTGAACAGCGTGTTTCGACTACATTAATGCTATTATTACTTCTTGTATGGTAATTATGTCGGTCACAGACCATTTCGACGTCATACATGTCATAACGAAGTTGGGGAGGGGCTACTCTGTGTATACATTTAAACATTTGTGTGGCGAGTAAGTATTCTTTTCTTTCACTTTCATTAAGATCAGACCAAGATTTACAGGTATTTTAAGAGAAATACTTTGATCAAAGTGTGCAATTATGTAACGTGCGGCCAGTTTTGTAATCTAAGAATTTTATTTTTGTTTTTATCAGTAGTATTTCCCCAGACAGGTAATCCATAATCGATGCAAGGTTGTTTCGTGGCGTAGTGCCGTGGCCGAGTGGTCAAACTACAAGTTCGAGATTCGAATCCAGGCAACGCCCTTGACCGAGTCGTATTTCTATACATTGCTCTTTTATCTTGCATCAAATAAATTAAAATGATTTGTTCATTATTGATACCAACGTGTACACATGTTTTTATTTTTATTTTTCAAATCATAATTATATTTTAACAAAGCTTATTTGATATAAAGGGAGTTGTTTATACGATAAGATTCTATACGATAAAGGAGTTTATAAATTGCATCATATTTTGGAAAATAATGGTAAACTAAACTGTGATAGACATTTTTTTTTAGAAGCAAATGATATTGAACAGATCAAGCATTTATGTATATGCCTTTTTACCCGTTAGTTAGAAGAACAATATAAAAATAAATGAAAAACATAACTCTGGAACCGATTTCACTCTGGGTAAGAAAACAACTTATTATTTTTTTTTTATCAAAAGAAATGTACAAACAGCTGTTGAATAAAAATGAATTTTAACCCTCTATTTTCGAAAGAATTAGAACGGATTATGATCTTACCAATAAGAAAATAGAATGCATATTTTTTAAGACTAAGATATTGCACACTAAATAGTCGCATAAGGGAGTTTTAGTATAAACTGTTGTTTCTCTAAATGGGTAAACTTAAATATTAGTCTTTAGACCATTAATAGGAACCCAGAGCCAGTTCTCCACCGGATAGGGGATGAGGCCATGGGGTGTTTTATAGAGGGTCGGGGGGGGGGGGGGGGGAGTAGGGTCCAGGGGTGAGATTGTTGCTGGGATAGCAAATGTCTGAGTGAAGAGGCCGAGGCGATGTGTTTTGTTTAAAACTACTTATGGCTTCAATTCGTTTAGATTTTATTAATAATTATTTTTTTTGTATTTGGAAAATCTCTTTTTTATGTTTTGTTAATTTTTGACACTCGGAAAAAATGAATTGTTGAGTTTACTGTAGAAGTTTACTTTTAATGCATGTTATTGTCATCAATGTTTTTTTATAATTATGTATTGGAAGATGTCTGATATTATGTTTTATTGTAACTCTTAAGAAAAAATAGTGTTAAATTCATGAGTTGTTAAGGTATTCTTTAATTTGTAAAGAGATGAGACTTTTATTTGATACATGTATTTTATTTTGTTTATGAATTGAAGATGTTGTCAATAAAAAACTACTTAATACAAAAAATATGAATTGAAGTAGCCAACAACAAAAACTACATAATACAAAAAAGTTAAAAAATTATAAATGTTATTACAATTTCTTTGAAAATCGGATCGCAGCGAATCACATAATGTGCGTCGGGCATTATAGGGTCTATATTGATAGGAATCGAACGACTGGTTGTATGGCGCGTTTTTTTTTCTTCTCGGGATCAAGATGAGGGATAGGAATCGATATTCTTTTCTCTCTGCTTTAGTTAAGGAGAGCAAAACTTACCGCCACATGTATTGTCTTGATAAAGATACATGTTGCTTTTTTCTAAGCGTACACGCTCCGCATCTTTGTTCGATTTGAGCTACCAATTATTCTTATGGTCATCTTAAATAAGGGAATTTCGAGATCGTTTGTGAATGCATTGTTTTGACGGACGGTAAAATAAAGATGTCCATTAATTATCAGTAATTACCAAGAGGCAAAGCTGCGCCATATAAACCAATATCTGGTAGGCTGTTTTGTATTCGATATGCACTTAAAAAATATTGGGTAAAAATGCTCCATGAGGGTAATTATGTGTCTAACCAACAGTGGGCATTTCTTTTGGGCGTTTTTATTTATCCAGTGTGATGAAAATTTTGCCCATTCTTTAGTAATTGCTGCTTATTTTTTAACCTTACTGGACAATATGCTTCCCGCACTGGGTAAAATACTGCCCCAAATTGGTTGGACACATAATTACCCTCGTGCTGGTTAAAATGTTACCCAATATTTTTTTTACAGTGTAACAGTGAACATGCACAACTGGCGCAAATCCTCACTTTTTTAATGTGAGAGTCTACTTCACTTCCTGACTTTCATACGTCAATTTAAGTGGAGGATTTACATTTATGTGCCAATTATCCACATGCACATGAATGTTTACTCTTGCTTCCGTCGCGATGATAAATGATACACCCCAGGCAAGCAGGCTACCCGCGGGAGCCGGATTCGAAATATTATCTCAAAATCTACGTTGAGCCGGCGAAGTCAAATTGAAATCACATTTGGCGTATGTGAAGTTGAGGGCAGCAATAACATGAATGTGAATGAAGACATTACGATATCAATGCTGGCGGAACGTCGTCCATTCCAATTTGTACTTGATCATGGTATATCGAAGTGAGAGGGAGCACGATATATCAAAATATATTCATTGATGGAATCTTATATTGTTATTTTGAAGAATATTCGGGGGTCACCTAAATTTGTTATGCCTAGATGATTTATGAATCTTACCAAAAATGAAATTCAGAAAAGAGTATTACTTCTATCAGAAATAGGATAAATAGAGAATTTGATTGTGGGTGTGTATGTTTAAGGCGGAGAGTGGGAGAGAGGCAGAGAGAGGAGTGATGGATGGGAGACTGGTTACCAGTTTGTGATAGTTATTTCCATTACAAAAGACGGTACATGTCTTTAATATCTCTTTATTTCTTTTCCCGTACATTTTCTTTAGCACTACAATTGGTCAGGGGGACACTATTGAGATGAGTATGATTGAGACAAAAGACAGTGTTGTCAAGGTAACAAAAATGGAAGGAATTTCGATAAAATGGTGAGGCCACGGAAGAGAAGGTCGAGGCAACGATGGGTGTTGTGATTTAGAATATTACACTACAGGAGATCCATTCGGCATTCATCTTATTTATCTTCCAATAAAGATAGAAAGAGGAAAGGTTACACCGCCTCATGATGCTCTTGCTCGTCTCCTAAAAGCATGGCTAAGAATCAGCAAGATTTTCTTTCCCTCAAAACACATTAGAATGATCAAGGTTTGTGAAATGGGTTGAAACGATCCCCCCTCAGTGTTCTTTAACACGCGTTCTATTTCTCTGACGGCGAAACCACTGGCTGTCAAAGAAACGTTTTCTTAAGTGCATAGATGTTGACATACCGATCACCTCTAGTTAAATTCGTGTACACTAAGTGGGTCGCTGGCAAATGCAGTAATGATGGTGTTAAAACACTGTTAGATTTTAATGCAATTTGAAACATCTTGTTTTTCTCTCACATCCTGGAGCTGATAGGATCATTTCGGTGTATGATTTGATCTACTTAAAATCGGAGATCCTGTAGGAAGAATACCTGTCTGGCCACTAGCCACTGGATATGTTCCAAATACATGGAATATGGCGAGTGTGTTTAAGAGGCAAACAGGAAGAAACATACCGTGTTTACACTTAATCGGCAATTGTTTCTGAACCAAATGCCGATGCAGAATCGGCATTTGGATTGCGTTTACACATTGTTACAGCTCGCGGTTCAGAACCGCGAGCCGATGCAAAAACCTGAAATGATACGCATATACTAGTCAGGCAGCATATGTCATCTACTTCGACAAATTGGCTAAGTCTGATTTTTCACTTTTATGTGATTGGTGACATCACAAGGAACAACTTCCAACTTGGTGACAAATTTCTAATGGTCATCTTGACCATGTGAGGGGTCAAAATGGGGTCAATAGGGGTCAATTTTTGAAATTGCCCCGATTGTGATGTGTCATACATCAAATTGTTTGTCTTGTTATACTGAACAAGAAAGTGTACACAACCATATACTCTTGACCTCCCGTTAATAAAGTTATGACCGGAAATGTCAAAAGGTCAACGAACTTTCGTTAAATGGCATGCAAATTACACTGAAGGAGTTAAGAAAGCTACTCTTTCCTCATTTTTTTTAAAAATATGTATGTACTTTTTTAATTTCGATTTCATCTTCAGAAGTCCTTATCCAGAAGATATAAATGGTCAAGACAAGGTCAGGGAAAGGTCAAAGGGTCAACAAACTTTCATTGGTAGCCAACATACACTAAAAACGGTTAGAATCTTAGAAGTTGGTTCTTTATTTTGAAAAGTCTATATCTATATCCATTAGATAAAAAAAAGTATTACACATATACCCCAATACATTACAATAATTTCTGTTGATTAAAATATTCTGGACAAAGCAAATGGATGAAATGTTTCTTTACATATCAAAGACCAGTAAATTGAAAATGAATTGGACTTGAATTGAATTCCTAAATCAAGAAACTCAGAAAGAGCTGGTTGCACTTATAACATCATGAGATGATACGATTTTAAGGGCATTAGGTTTAATCAAGTCGTTTCAAGGTATTCCTGCAATACTATGATACCACACTGAATGTATTCGACGTCTATCTCTGTTTATCTATTTTGTTCCTAAGTGAGCACATTTGACCTTTTTTTTTATCTAATGGATAATGTCTTCTTAGATAGAGACTTTTCAAAATAATTAACCAACTTCTAAGATTCTAACCGTTTTTAGTGTATTTTGGCTACCAATGAAAGTTTGTTGACCTTTTGACCTTTCCCTGACCTTGTCTTGACCATTTATATCTTCTGGATAAGGACTTCTGAAGATGAACTTATCAAAATCGAAATTAAAAAAGTACACACACATACAAAAAAGAAAAAAAGGGAAAAAAACAGCTGCCTTAACACCTTCAGTGTAATTTGCCGTTTAACGAAAGTTCGTTAACCTTTTGACATTTCCGGTCATAACTTTTTAACGGGAGGTCAAGAGTATATAGTTGTGTACACTTTCTTGTTCATTATAACAAGACAAACAACTTGATGTGTCACTTGACAGAATTGGGGCAATTTCAAAAATTGACCCCTATTGACCCCATTTTGACCCCTAACATGGTCAAGATGACCATTACAAATTTGTCACCAAGTTGGAAGTTGTTCCTTGTGATGTCACCAATCACATAAAAGTGAAAAATCAGACTTAGCCAATTTTTCGAAGTAGCCGGTAAATCATGACATATGCTGCCTGACTATACATACAATATACGTCATAATAAAGACAACGCTGGATCAGTGCGCTTACAATTACGTCACAATGGTAAAGTAATTGAAATGCGCACAAATTGCCGGTGCAGAATCGGCTTTCTGTTTACACGTAGTAAAAAAGCCGATTCTGCATCGGCTCGCGGTTCAGAACCTACTACTTTGGTGGTGCAAATTGCCGGTTCTGAACCGCGAGCCGATTCAAGTTGCTCGCGTTTACACGCTATGAAAAAGCCGATGCTGAATCGGCTCGCGGTTCAGAACTGCGAGCCGATTCAAATGCCGATTAAGTGTAAACACGGTATGTGTGTGTGGGTGAGGGTGCGCGTCTGTGATTGTGAGCGTGTGGGAGCGCGTGAGTGTGTTGCGTTTATGCAGTGTTTCGTTGGTATCGGACTGGGCGTGTGGTTTGTGCGCATATTGGTGAGGAAAAGTATGTGTGGGTGTAAACGATACTGTGTAGGAACTTTGTGTGTTGTGTTAATTATAGAGATTTCTGGGGGAATAAACAATTTGGAAGAAATCCATAGCCAAATAGGCATGGCCGAATAAACATCAACACTTGACATCATTAACACGTGAAAACTATACATCTCATTGATTTGATAGCACAGATTGTAATAGATGTTTACAACTAGTAAAACAAATTGACAAAACACAAATCCCTTCTTCCTGACGGCATATCCATCTCTTTGCATCTACCCTGACATCACCATTCCATGCATGCTGCTCTGGGTTGAATTCCAAACGTGATACCCCCAAAGAGGATGTGTATCATGTATTGCTGTCATGAACATTGTAAGTTAGCTTTCAACTTCATCACTTTTCATTTTAGTGCATTTGACGATACAATCGACAAAGCATGAAACGTACTTACATGGTACAGGAGAATGTATCTAATAAACAGTAATTAATACATTACCAAATCAGGGAATTGGTAATGACCAACACCGTTTTCAGATACGATTTCTTATGAAGATGTGTTTCGTTTCTGCATGTTGGAAAAAACAAAGTTGCACTGGCACCTACACACAAGAGAAGTCACCAGCCATGATTAAACCCATTATTTCACACCATGTGCATTCATTGTCTTTTTATCATTCGAATTAATGTAAAATTTTATCAAAAAGTTTTTTTGGAAGTTATTTATATAGTCTAAAATGATCGAAATGTACGAACAAATGTGGTCACAGGCTTCAATGATTCGCACGTCTGTTTCTGGTTGTCAGACCATTCCCATGCATACGTTCCTGGGACCGATCGATCACGGCGTACTGGAAACGAAATTTTAAGAGAAATTCGTTGTACCAAATGGCAA